>NW_017805824.1:3476161-3577759 GCF_001891065.2 Hippocampus comes
ATATATACACACATATATATATATAGATAGACATATTAAAACCTTGGGGGATGAACCTCCTGTCACTCCCTCGGGCGCAAAAGTGCACACCAGTAGCAGTTGGCCTTCAATTGATGCAGTGAGAAAAACTGTATTTTAAAATTATATTTGATTACAGTAAACCCCATCCATCGTGGTTTCCAGGTTCACGTCTTGTAATTTCGCTGATTTTTTTTTTTTGTCCAGTTTTATAACTATGTTTTCTTCTGCCTGCCAGTTTATTTGGGGTGTGATTTTACTGTTGATTTATACTTTGATATTTGAAAGAAGAGGAGTAAAAACAGCTTTTTCAAGATTAACATAGTTTTTATGGAAGATTATTCATTGTTAAATTGTCTGTGGTCCTGCTTTACACCTGAGCAAAGGGATGGTTGTAGGTTTGTTCTGTAACGTACATCTTTCGGCCTACGTATTCATGTATATTGTGAGATGGTAAAGTTATTTGTTTGTGAAAACAGGATGTTCACTGTAAACATAAGAGGGACCGGTCAACCTTAAAGCTTCGTCGATCCATTGCTTTTGCTGTTTCTCAATATATGATGTTGTTAAATGTCTTTGTATTACTTTAAAAATGCGTTTCAAGACAGTAAAAAAAAGTGCTTCATACGCTATGAAAACCTAACAAGGGTATAATTAAATAGGGTAGTAAACATGTAACTTAGGATATGAATGCTAATTGCAGTCCACCAAAACAAAAACAAAGAAAATTTTACTGCACTACAGGTGCAGTGTTTTTGGTTATAGATTATTTATACTGTTTTGAAAAATCCCATTGGTTACTTAGCAAACTGTTTTGATGAAAAAGCTATTTTTGAAGCATCTGTTGAGTCACGGACACTGAATTACTAATGTTCTCCCTGTCCTCTAAGCCAGACATGCGTATGAAGTTATATAAGGCGCGGTGAGGAAGAGAGAGGGTAAGTAACCTCATTCGCTGTCACGTCGGTCAAAAACACCATAAAGCGATATGTTTTCCAGAGACATCGGTTAAACTCTACACAAGGCCAAACAACAGCGTGCGCAAATACCGCCACACCGACCGAATGGTAAAAACCTGAGGGAAATAATTACACCACGCAGCCGTCATCAGTGTGGGCCCGAGGACCATATCCTGTTATGGTGGCTCTGGGAGAGGCTTGGCGCTGCCAGTCTGAAGCAGACCACAGCCTCCTACTCCTCAGCCGTTTGTCTGAATCACTGTTTACAGAGACAGGAAGCCCTTGCCACTACAACTTCATCATCTCCTCCTGCTCCATGTCTGTGGCTTCGTGAAACGAGGGGGCTTGTGATTTTTTTTTTTTTTTTTTTTCTGACAGCCAACTTTCTAAAAGCGGAGACGGGTTAAAACCAAACACGTGGAGGAACGCAACCCAGACTGTCTACCTCTCAGGATGCCGTCCACCCATGCCTGCAAGAAGAGTGTCTAATTGACTCATTCTAGACAGTGGTGTTTTTATATGGGGGAGAAAAAAACAACCTTGCGGAATAGTACACATACCATGACACCTATTGTCTGTCTTTTACCGTAAATTATGTTCCGTGACCATGCTAAGAACTCAAAAGACTCTCAAATCATGTTCCCACAATGACACGAAAAGAAATGTCATTAATCTGTTCCAGCCTTCACTCCCCGCCAAAAACATATTTGTAATGTGTTTTTTTTATTTGAAAAAAACACACCCTTAAATATTGAACCTATTTGTGAAAACAAACAGTAATGACATAATTAAATAGAATGTAAAGAATTAAAGTTTTTGGCCAAATTATTACCGTAGCAATAGATAATGCAGACACACATAAAGGAAACAGTACCAATTGCTCAATAAGCCATATTAATGGTAGCCATTCTTCACAGAGGATAAAGAATAGGCTTGTGAGTATTGTTATATTTTCCATCGACTTTTGTTGCTCCCTGTTTATGTTCAAATAGCTTAAAGGGTTATGGCACCGATGCCAAGAGTGTGCAGAAACCCTTGAGGAGCAGATGCACAAAGTTGAAAAGGAAGCATATACTGTCGTACCTTTTTTGATTATTTGAAAAGGAAGCACATGGAACTTTTTAAAAATTATTATTAATATAAAAATAACATGCACAAAATGCTAATTTATGGTCATTTTATATAAAAAATTGCTCAGCACACTAATTAGGAATCACTGAGCTACAGTATTCTAAACATGCTTTAATATAACCAGTGTAACCAAAATGCAATTTTTCTTGATAAACCATCTATATTTTTCCTTCCGATGCACACTTTAAATATACTGCATCATATTTTAATTCTCTTTTTTTCTGTGTCAGTTTGAGTAAACGTCAGTTGGGTGTCATAGAGTATTTTGGATTTGACTGTTGTTTTTCAAAGGTGCTTCAGGTATTATCTCCTTACAGTTGCTGTTTTGTTGTGTGGGGCCAAAGGCTGAATAGAGCAGGTGCAGTTCAAATTTCGTTCTGTCCACAGAGTAAAATACTGTCCATATTTCACTGGAGTGACCAATAAACCACTTGAAGCAAGGAGTGTTAGCTCTTTTTGTTGAGAAGTGATCACTATTTGCCAAACTGCATCAGTACCAGCACTGAAAATGCGTTGTATCGATTAATTTTTTTATGTTGAGGTAACGAGCTACTTTTTCAGTAGCTACCCTGCAATCCAATTGCATTTATATTAAAGCTTCTAAAAAGGTGATTCCATATTTGGAATTGCATGACAATGTTGCATATGTGTGATCTGGATGTGAAACTGAATGTCTGTCCTATATTTAAAATGAATCTTCATATTCTCCTGACACAGTTTCATAAATTCAACAGCTCCTGTGTTGCTGGTCAGATTTTCTGGTATCCATATGCTAAGGAAGTGCATTTAAAAACACACAAACAAATACAGACGTGCTTTGATAAGTGGCCACATTGAAAGGGACAGTTTTCACTTCGGCATCTTGCCTTCGCCGGCACAGAGTTAAGGCTGATACATCCCTAGTCTGAACCCCTCCATGACCACTCTGTGGGGCACTATTAGCTCCAAGTAAGGCGGGGCGGGGGTGAACCATGCAGTATTGGTTTCTAGCAGTAGCAGTGGGGTAGAAAATTGGAGCTTTATGTGAATTGGCAGGGCTCCAGTAGACACGTGGTTATGTTGGGACGCATAGGAATGTAACCTACTTTTCTGTCAACAGAAGAAAAACATTTTTTTAGCCAGTATAAAACAATGGTGGCAGAAATTAGTTGACCATTTTGAAAACCGCTGTCTTTTGGGGGGGGGGGGGCTCCCGCTCCGTACTTAAGTAGTAGAAATCCAGACACTTTCTGCAATGAAAGGTCAAAGCAAATTCAATTCTTGTACTGACAGAAAAGGAAAAATTACAGACTGAATTTAATTTTTACTGTCAATCATAATATTGGTTTTGTAAACTTGACAATGAAAATTACACTGCTGGACATAGTTTTTCTCTTTTGTTAAACAAGGTCATATGGACCTCTCTATGTATTTTTATGTCATGTTCAGGATGTTGACAAAAGTAAGGTGCCTAGTTTGACAAAGTAAGAACTAGGTTATACGGATGTGTTTTCCAAAATAATGAGTAAAAAGTTGTCAGAAAAATACTCAAGTTCAGATACAGTACCTGAAAAATCTAAATATGCACGTTTCTAAAAAAAAAAAAAAAAAAAAAAAAAAATCCGTTACTTCGCACCACTGTAACAGAAAAAAATAAAGCATGCCACTGATCAGGTGAAAAGGGCAAGGCTATAAGACTAAAAGGAGCACATACTTATCAGCACTTGAGCTGACTGTATCAGTGAAGTTCTGTGAAATCGGGCCTTTAGTGAGCAAGCGTTCTACTCGAAAAAAAATAACCACCGCGGTAGAAGAAATTACATCAGCGCTCAGACCTGAGCTGCCATTGAGGAACTCTTAAATGCCCATGCTGACATCTTCTGTCCTGACATTGTCATTGCATCCAACAGCACTCGTGTACGGCCTTTTGCGATTGGATTAAACGCCAAATGTAAGTATGGAAATACACACACGCACACACGTAGAAAATTTATTGAAATCTGTAGATGATTGATGTGTTGTGCTGGTCAGGGATTGGCTACCACCTCTGTCAACTTTGTTAAAGCAAGTTTGAATGTTTAGTGTTTTTGAGTAACGTTAACGGCTACCGAGATTTACGGTATATTGAACACCTCTCTTCCTTCAAAACACACTCCCGTTTTCGCATTAGATTGGAATTGGATTAACTGGAGATCTGGGCTATGGATGGGAAATTTGCAAAAGGTTACGTTAGTTAAGGCCCGTGTGTTCTATTATTTTACAACTGTGCCGTCAAAGATCATCAGGTGTCTTACGGAAAATTACAGCGTATTTTTTCACCCCTATAGGCCGAAAAATACAATTTACTACACATAATGTACTGTACACAATCTTTTATTTTTTCTGCCGAACAATTCAATGCTCTTCCACTAGATGGCAGAATTAACCAATGGTTCAACCTGCAAACAAAACTTGCAACGCCTCAACTGTCAAATGCTGATTGCCTCACATTATCTGCCCGAATGAAACAAGAAATAAGGAAATGTAAACGCTACACACAAATAGTTAGTGATATTTGGCTTTCAGGTGAAATTTCAGGACGAGAATTAAACGCATTCAAACCTTTTCAGGTGAACTTCATGTGACCTTCTCAAAGCTTTTGAATGCACATGTCCAACTGTTAAATGTTTCAGTACTTTTTGGACAAGTTGCTGTTCTCTCAAGCAGAGCTTAATGTGGCAATCCTGGAACTGACCAATAAATGTCCTGGTTCAATTAGAGCTGGTGTTTAAACAGTCGACCTCATCATGCTATTCACATTTTTGACACCGTGAGACTAAGATGAAACCTAATAATGGATCAACAGTACCTTCTCCGACGGAAGTGGCCACAGAGCTCAGAGTGTCACAGACTGTCATCAGCAGGTTGCAACAGAAATAGAGACTGGAAGAGTCACAGAAAGATATCGAAGTGGATGTCCGTTGGTCACATCCAATGCTGCTGAACGCTACATTGTCAACAATGCCCTGAGAAACCGCATGATCCAAATGAAAACCTTTGGGATCAGCTGAGTCGCCTTGTAGAGGCTCGTAACTCTGCACCCCAGAAACTCACTGACCTGAGGCCCGCCCTTCAAGAAGATGGGATGCTATGCCTCAGCAGACAAATCGGTTGACTTGTGAACAGCATGAGACGTTGTTGTCAAGCTGTAATTGATGCTCAAGGCCACATGACGAGTTATTGAGACGTTGATTTTTGTTGTTGTGATGCACACATCATTGTTAACATTTGTTTCAATGAATTGTCTGAGATGAGGAAATCACCAGTGCATCCCCTTTACTTTAATGTCCTACTTTCATGATATATCACTGTCATGTGAACTTTTGACATTTTCCATAAATATCACCTGAAAGCCAAATATCCCTAACTTTTTGTGAGTAGTGTACTTATATTGTAATTTTACTATTGGCAGTCAAACATGACACACAACAGTCATTTTTGAACAAAGACTTTATAATGTGAGGGGTTCAATGGCCAGTAAAAATTATATTCCCAGTAACACTTTATCTCGACGACAACAAAAACAGACAGGATAGTGATTGATCTTTAGGGCTGGACAGTTGAGAATACCAATAGAATATTAGCAACTCACCGTCTTTTCGTTTAATCCATCACTGTTTGTATGGAAGAATTCATGCATTTAAACTGTCTATCTCTCTGTCTGAGAAACATGTTTTTGTTTTTTTACTCCAATTTAGATTTCAAAATCTCTCAATTTACTGGCAAAAACGCATCTTAGATGACAAGATTAGTTGAAGTTCAAGTCAACTTTATTGTCAAATGTGCTCTATGTGCAATATACAGCACAGATGAAATATCTTTCCTCTCAACCACAGGAGAGAGAGGTGTTGAACATGTGGACACAAGCATCTTAAAAATGGGACTCCTGTCAGGCAGTTGGCATAGTGTTCAAATAAAACTACCTGGCTCTTCCACAAACAGCAACAAATTGTACTGGTTTAGTTAAGTGCAATGTTCACTGTTTCAGGCAAATGACCCAGGAGTAGCCTGTTAGTGTCTTAAAAAAAATAAAATACGTGGTGGGGGAAATATATATATATTCTTGGGGGGGGGGGGGTTTTTAAGTACGAGACTTTGATTTTTACTGCTATTTATTTGTTCATTACGGTAATAAAAAAGATGGGTCTATAAAAAAAAAAAAAGTTACAGAACGTTTTTGCATTGTGCACAGCTGCATACCACATGATTACAGTCAATCCGTGAGAGAGAGTACTGGATCGTATTATAGTAGTGGTACTTAAAAAACATATTTATGACATAATTAAATGGAACAGTCATTCTCAGTGTGGTATGAAGTACCTCTTGTGGGACGTGGTTTATCTCTAGTGCTATGGGAAATCAAAATAAATACCCAATTTACAACATTTAAAAACATCCATTACAATCAAACATCGATTAAAGCTTATAGCTATGCACACTGCCTCTTTTTCAATACAGTATAGTACTTCTTTTTTAACTTTTCACAGTACATTAACATTTGATATTTATTCATTTTATTTTTTTTAAGGTGGTACTTAGTGTGAAAAGCTTGAGAACCACAAAAATAGAATACACAGTTTGGGCATCATAATTCATTGTGAGTGTGCTACTCCTAGCCTATCTGCGGGCTGATTAAAACAGACATACGGGCTAATCAGCGCAGAATTTAGGTTTCACTGTTGATAAAGAAAATATACCTCTAAGTATTGTTCCATTGTCTGTGTTAATGTCATGGACCATCATTTCTGTTTCGACCATGCTATTCATTCGCCCATCTATTGCGTCTTGCGTTGTTTGTTAGCATTAAGCTCACTGGACTTTCGTATTTGAACACAATCATGATTTCATTTACGGTACTCTCAACTCATTTTGTACATAAATAGGTGTTCATACTGCAACATTTCTGCTTACCTTCTTGCAATTCTCAGAATATTGACAAGTAGATATGCCACCATATGGTGGAGAATACTGCATTCGTATTTCTGAAAACTAAACGAGTGGTAGATTTTAATACAGAGAAACAAAAGGCTGGGTACCAGGCAGAACATTGGATGCTGTCAAGACTTTAAAATGGTCACTTTGGCCTCTTAATGAGTTTCCTTAAATGTTATTGATTGTCTCAAAGTACAAGCAAAAATGTCCCTAAAGTAATAAAAATTAAATAAGTGTCATTGGTTAGCAGCTATGTACATTATTGTTGCGTTGTAGAAAATGGGCTGAAAACATGCAAAAACACCATACTGCTTATGTTCTTTTAGCTGGTTTGGCAATAAGCTGTCGTTCTCTCTCCAGCTCCTTCTCACGCTGGTGCTCCCTCTCCAGCGCCTCCTTCTGCTTGTGCTGCTGCAGCTTTAAAGCTCTTTTCTGAAACCACATGGAAACAATCGGTTGCTCGCCATTGACACAAGGAGAAGATAAATCATAATTGAGGTGGGGGGGGGGGGGGTACTACAAAATAGCTAAGTACAATAAGTAATTCTAAAACGTCATTATACATGCACATGCACAAGCGGTGACGTAAGTCATACAAAAAGCACGGTCTTTGAGGAGTAAAAGAAGATGTTTTAAAGGAAAATTCAAAGACAAAGAATTACCTTTTCTTTTAAAGGAAAATTCAAAGACAAAGAATTACCTTTAATTTTGTTGTCCGTTCATGGATCAAAATCATCTCTTTCCTGATATTGACCAGTTTGTTATGGTAAACCTTGGCCTCTGTAAACTGTAAAAGCCAATAAACTGGATGAGGGAACACATCTCCTGACCTTGTGAGGTGGGGAAACTGGTGCAAGTGAGGGTCAAACGTACCAGTGAATTCAGGTCAAGTAAGGCGTTGCATTCTTGGAACTTGGTGACTTCTTGGTCCAGTGTGTCCAACAATATGAGCTGATTTTGTCTGGAAGAGCATGTAAAAATATATAAGTCCGCTTGTGACAATGGCTTCAACTTGATCTTAATCCAGAACAGAACATTTGTTCGTTCAGTACTATTCTGGATCCTGAAGAGCCATGTAACATTTGTTTTCTGTTTCTATAGCTACAGAGCTGCATTATTTTGTAAGGCCAATTGTTATTGACGAAGGACTTTGTGGACTGGTGCCAGCAGAATCACCTCCAGATCAACCCTAGGAAAACTAAGGAGTTGGTTGTGGATTTCTGCAGGAAACAGTCCTCACCAGCACCGATGAACATCCAGGGTATGGACATAGAGAGGGGGACCTCCTACAAGTACCTAGGTGTTCTTCTAAACAACAAACTGGACTGGTCTACGAACACGGACACCCTGATTAGGAAAGGACAGAGCCGACTCTTCCTACTCAGGAAACTGAGGTCTTTTGGGGTTCAGGGGGTCACTCCTTAAGACTTTCTATAACTCGGTGGTGGCCTCGGCCATCCATTATGGCATTGTCTGCTGTTCAGGCAGCATCTCGGCCCGGGACAGAAAGAGACTGGAGCGACTGGTCAGGAAGGCCAGTTCTGTCCTGGGCTGCTCCCTAGACACTCTGGAGGAGGTGGGCAACAGGAGGATGCTAACTAAGCTAAAAGCTATGATGGACAGTCCCTCCCATCCCCTCCAGCCCGCCCTGACAGCACTAGGTAGCTCCTTCAGCCAGAGACTGTTACACCCGTGCTGCAAGAAGGAGAGATACCGCCGCTCGTTCCTACCGACTGCTGTCAGGCTGCTGAATAAAAAATAAAATGATGTGAAAAACAATTGTAAATAGCACTGCGACCTTATCCATATCTGTATTTATATTGCACTTAATTGAACGGTGTTTGTTTTTTTTTTCCTTCTTTCTTCTTTCTACCCACAATCTTGCTGCTGTAGACTGTAAATTTCCCCAGTGTGGGACAAATAAAGGATATCTTATCTTAATCTTAATTGTGAATGGGCACACCGGATGTTGTTGCACATAAGTTTATTCTGTAGATTTATGCAACTTTATTAGTTTAGTGGGGAGTGTTCGCCGTATATTCACATTTGAGGGACATTGTAATTGTTTACGGTTAGCATTTACGCATAGCGATTGGTGCATGAGCTCGTTAACGTTAACAACACTAGCGTAGCCACACGTTCGTCATGTGTCAGACAAGTGGGGCACATTGTTTTATTTGCGACAACGTCTAAGTGTTTTATGTGTGTCTGTTTCGGTTTTACACCTTCTTGACTCGCCTCAACGTTAAATAAATAGCAAGAAACATCAATGGGTGTGGTCATTGAAGGAGTTATCTGTCTGTCTAGCCGCAACGGGGACGTGGCGAGGGCGGAACAAGTACAGCTCAGTTATATTTACCCTTTCATCTTTTATTTGGGCAGTTATTTAACTTATGTGCAATATATTTGAATAGTCATTATGCAATAGCTTTCATCGTCTGATATTTAAGTGCAGAGTTGTTGATGTTCAAACTGTGCACAATTACACAATATAAAGCACACTTTTTAAAGGGGGAAGTCAACCCAATTTTTTTCTTGACAATAATATGTTCTATGCAGCTCCACTAGTCTAAACATAGTATAATGATTAATAGTGTGTTTGTGGAATAGGAGTTAGGCAGCAAAAATCCACATTTTTAGCCATCTCAAGGAGCGGCCATTTGCCACTTGCTGTCAACTGAAAATGACATCACAGCTGCTCAGGCTTCAGTGAACAGCCAATCATAGCAGAGCTTCAGTGAACAGGTGAGCCGTGATTGGTTTTTACCTGATTTTACTGCGGAACTTCTATTCCACAAATGCAATATTAATCGGAATGTTGTGGTTAGGATAGTGGGGCTGCATAGAACATAGTAATGTAAAGAAAATTGGTGGGACTTGATGTAAAAAGTTTGAGAGCCACCGTGCCACATACATTTACAGTAAACAACTCCTATGTAACAGGATTGCTATACAAAGAACATCCTGTTACTGCTGCTTTCAATGGAAGAGTTCAGATATTACAAAGGCTAAATGGTTTCCTTACTTGTATGACAGTTAAAAATGTCTCACTGAAACCGCATCTGTATGGTTAATTAAGTTTTATAATGGTGCCAGTTTAAACCCGGAAAAAAAAAAAAAAGCAAAACGATTCCACTTAGTATTTCTTCCTGTGCGAACATTTGTTTTAATAAGAACAATTTGGAACTCCACCTACATCATGGAATGGATTATGTTCAACTTAGAAGATTCCACTGTACTCAATGAAGAATGAGTCGACGATCAGGGGTCATCAATCAACTCACGTGAGCTCTTGGAGGGTGCGTTTCGAGTTCTGCAGGCCAGGCAGGTAGTGGGAAAGCAAGCCCTCTGTCAGCTTGTACACAGCTTCCTTGTCTATAAACACATTTTCTACAGGGACTGAGCTCTCCACAGAAATGTGGTCCTCCGCCGACAGCTGTGCATCTGAAAGATGAAGTCAAATGTTCAAATTTGCATTGCTAGTCAGACGTTTACCTCCATTACAAACAAAATAAACTAATGTGGGGCAACTGACAGAAAATGTGTCTGGTATGACTAACATTTGGAAATTTGATTTCCACAAAAGATTACAAGCTTGTGCTTTCTCCTTTGGAATGCTGTCCCCCCCTTGACATCAAGCAAGCTTGTTCAGTTTTTAAAGCCTTTTTACTGTGATATTTATCTCATAGTTGTTGCTCTGTTTTAATGGCATGTTGTTGTATTTGGCTTGTCCCTGTGCTTTTATTTACTCAACTGTTCTTTTGTCTTTTTGAAATGTTTTTATTGCGTTTGTATTTATATCTGTACTTGATTTTTGTGATCTGTACAGCACTGTTACTAAAATACTCTCTCAATACCTGAATGACGATGATGATGATTATTATTACTATTATTATTATTATTATTATTATTATTATATCTGAACAAAAAACAACCAAAAAAAAAAACAAGAAGGCTTCACACGTAAAAACTCAAAGTCCAAGCTCAAGTCCAGACTTAATTCCAATTAAAAAATTGGGACATAGAGATGCCTCCCAATCAGACAGATTTGGACCACTTGCAAGGAAGAGCAGTAAACTGTTGTCTAGTCAACAACATGTAGTGTGTGTGCAGGTTAGGTATCAAATTACACACCTTCGATATGTGGAGGTTCATCCTGAGATGAGGGTCCTTCATCCTTCATTCCCTCCATAGACTACAAGTCTCAGCAACCTGAAAAAGGTGACAGGAAATCAGATGTTTTATTCAAGTTCCTACTACAGTGAAATGCTAGTAATTGACGCCCCTTCAAAAATGGATTGCAATTGTGCATAGTTTCCACTCCATGACGACAATGCATTTAAAACTGTGAGGCTCAGAATCAACGTCACGCTTAAGTATGTACACAATCGTGAGACCATGTTACAAAAATCACTGTATTCAGTAGGATAATTATTTGACCCCGAAAAAAACCCACACGAGGCTGATCAATCATATTAGCTACCATTCCAGCTTAAAACATTTGCGAGTACAGGGGTAGACAAATCCAGTCCTAGAGAGGCGCAGTCCTGCTTGTTTTTTTTTAGTTTCCCCTCTTCCAATGCACCCGATTCAAGTGAGCAGCTCTTCAGCAAGCTCTGTAAAAGCTTGATAACGATCCTGATCATTTGAATCAGGTGTGTTGGAAGAGGGAATTTCTAAAACAAGCAGGACTTCTGCTCTCTCCGGACGAGAGTTGCCTACCCCTGTGCTCACACTGACAAACGAATATGCAGTAACTCATCTATTAGCATTCAAACACGATAACGAATGTAAGGAAATACAGGTAATTTATAACGGCAAACTAGACTACATAAGATAACAAAATGTCCCAGTGCGCCCAACTTGTCTAACGAGTGATGGCAAAAAAGCATGCGCGTGATACCGCTTTAATGTCCATTGTCCTTCCTCGAATTAGCTAGCTGGAGAGTTCGGTGCATTAGTTGAATGACTATGTTTTGCTAGTTAGGTTCATTTCACAAGTGTATGACATTTCTGAACACTAGGAGGACAACATGTCACAACTAAGGCCAGACTGCGACCAAGTAGTTTGCTGCTATTCGTAGGGTGACGTCGACTAATGGTGCGTGACACATGGATATTAGTTAACTCGACAACTTGTAAAAGACCGCAGGAAATCAGATGTTTAAACAAATTTATCAGACAGCGTTGCGTGCGTCACATGTCGCTGCAAAAAGAACGGACGGAAGAAGTATAACTAGCTATTTGCTTCTACAGCGTGTCCAACCGGACTTGTTTTTTCTCTTACGAGCCACATATCCCACGAATGAGCGTTCAAAACACGTTTACAACACATTACCCGTTTGAATGTCTTTTCCGCGACGACTTCGGGCGTTTATTTGGTGAGAACAGTTGCTGCTAAGACATCGGCGAGATTTACATATTGAGCTGTTTACGGCTGACAGACGTCATGTGACTCGGCTGGTCACGTGACTCTAGACTTCTCCACCAAACTTGCTAGGTAAATTTGCTCAGCTTTTCTTTCCTAGTTGTCAGGACTGTAGTTCGGACGACTCAAAAGATGTACCAGCCTGGCCGGAAGACATCTCACGAAAATATTTCGCCAGGTGAGTTTAGCTCTGTTTATGTCAAATGATTTTTATGCAAAGTCGGTTGTCGCCTGCTGACACGACCAAAATCTCCCATTTACGAGCTCTCCTGTTACTATTTAGCCACAGCTGCTTCATTAAAGGCGACTTTCGATCTCTTTACTGTCTATTTACATACCAGGATGTGTTTAATTCTCGGGGATGAAATACAGGCCATTAGTATCCCCTTCACATCCTTTTAATTTTTTTTTCGCCGTATTAGTCCAAATGTGATGGTTGATCGTCGGACTTTATGTATATCAATATACACTGAGGTTAACAATAAAATGGATCATATTGTTCTATTCTGACCACTTGTGTCCAATGGTGAACCATTGACAACGTTGTTATCATTTGTTTTCCTTTTCTCCAATTTTGGAACAAGCCATTCAGTTTTATTCTCAGAGCAACAATTCACAACAGAAATTATCTTAAATAACACACTTTAGGAAAGGTGGTTTGAATTCGAAAAATGCTGAGGAAAGGTGCCTCAATGGCACTTTTAACTTTCCCGAGTTTGTCCCTAGAGACTACATCAGTGATACTTACATTTAGGAAAAGTAGAGTTTAATTACATTTAAACAGTGCCATCCAATGTACTTCACCTGATTAAATTTTCCACAAAGGTTAAGGACAAGGAGTACAAGGTTAGAAGATCTGACTTTCCGAAAAGGCCTACTATACTATACATGTCAAAAAATTAACTAAATCCCACATGAGCATGCACTTGGTGAATGAGAAAAGGAACACCTCCCTCTGAAGAGGAAACATCAAACAGATCGTCTGTATGACCAATTGGTTGAAGATGGAGAGACAGTTTTCGTCCGGCTCCGGGGCTGCAACGAAGCCCCCCCCCCCCCAAAAAAAAACATTCACATTTCTCCATAAAATTCACCTTTCATCTGCACACAATACAATCAAATACATTTCCGGATTTGAAGACAGCTGGCCACCGTGCAGCAGCCAATTAAACCTACTTAAATGGCTTGATTGGTGGCTGCAAAGTGTGATTTCTAATTTAAATTGCACTAGGGATGTCCTGATCACGCTTTTTTTTTTATCTCGAGTCTTAATCTGAGTCTTTAGTTTTAAGTATCTGCGAATACCGAGTCCTGAACAGATTTTTTTTTTTCTGAGCTTACAACACAAACTGAAAGGGAGGGTAAAATAGAACAAGGCTTGAAGGTTAAAGATACAAACTGTGGTAAGAATGTACATGCTGTTCAGTAGCTCTTGTTTTCATCTCTTCCAGGTCCCAATGAAATAAACGTGGGTGTTCATAGCAGTTATGCAATGTGAATAATTGACCCGGGAGGAAAGTGTCCTGTATGCACAGTCAGCCTTGGATACTTTTAAAGATGTCCAGCGGTAGCCTGTTGAGCAAGGTGCGCTCCGCCTTCAGGAGAGAGCGTAACGAATGGGACATGAGCAGCGACACGGCACCCTTCGACTTCTCCGACGAGCTTGTGGAAGACGAAGCGCCCAAATTCAGCAAACTGAAGGTATGGCAATCCATTTATTCAGTATCCTCGATATCAAGCCCTAGATGCATGCAATAGTACCTTCTTTGTCCTCACTAGTAAGCAGAGGTGGGAGATGTACATGGTGTTGTGCGAATCATCTCCAAAAATCACATCTTTTTTAGAAAATAATAAAAAAAGAAGGAAAAAAAAGCACACCATTAACTTTGCTTTGTCAAAGAGAGCAAGCCATTCTTAATACTTTGTATTGGTTCATCATTAAAAAAAAATGTGGAGACTGACAAATAGGTAAGTATAGTTTTGTGAAATTTTAGGAGGTTTCGCCCACGCGCTAGCATGTCAAAGTCTCAAGTCTAAACAGTCAAGCAAGTCCCAAGTTACTGAGGAAACATTCAAGTAAGCCGTTAAACAATAAGTCAAGTCATAAAATCTTGCTCAGTCACATGTATTCTCACATTTGCCGCTTAGCACTCACTGTAGTAACACATCATGCTTTTTTTTATGGCTCCAAAACCAGCCTCAGAATTGTCTTTTTATTGTCTTCTCAAATAAAAGCTTAACAGACACAAAGCAAATACCATAGTATAGTACATATTCCAAATGTAAACAGGCAAAACTTATAAAGTTATGTAATTTCATCAAAGCGGGGCTTTGATAAATTTTAGTGAAGCATTTCTCAAGCCCAGAATTGATGATTCAAGTCAAGTCGTGTGACTTCAGTCCCTCACTTCTGATAGTCGTGCACCAGTAGAATGAATGTTTGTTACTAGTAATGTTTTTCCCCCCACTATTACTACCACTCTTGTCTGAGTAATACACAGTTAAACCTTACTACTGTGCTGCAACACTACTAAGCCCAACTATTCATAATGTGTCATGGACAATAATCCCCCTGGACCCAAATTGCCCACTGATAGTTTTGCCTCACTTGGAACATGTAGTTGTCCTTCTAGTATGCAATAATGGAAAAAAACTTGACTAGGTCAACAGTTTTTTTACTACAGGGTCATTTTGCAAAACCAGTTCCAATGAAGTTGGGACATTGTGTTAAACAAATAAAGAATACATCCACGCATCCATTTTCTGATCCGCTTAACCTCACAAGGGTCGCAAGACGTGCTGGAGTCTATCCCAGCTGTCATCGGACAGTAGGCAGGGTATACCCTGACTTGGTTGGCAGCCAATCGTAAGGCACACATAAACAACCAACCACGCTCACACTCACACTCTGGGACTTACTAGTGAGGACAAAGGGTGTACCCATGGACCTTTAGATGTTAAATAAATGCCCAAATGGCTTTGCATATGAAGGTGGTGGTCTCCGGCGAGATGTCGGACTACGCCGCAGGGGCTCCGTCCAACGGGGTGGCGGTCAATACGCTGGTGGTGGCGGGGCGAGACGAAGATGATGACTCCCTACTGGACTCTTCCTCCAGCCTGGGCAGCCCGGGCTTGAACATGGACCCATGCGACAGCTGCACCAGGAAGAGGGAGACCATGAAGCAGAGGAAGGTGATGAAGAGGCTGGTCATTGCAGCTGTGCTCTACTTTCTCTTTATGGTGGCTGAAATTATAGGTAAGCAGAGTCGATGTCGGGGGTGGGAAAAGTATAGCTACACACAGCCCACTGCGTTCTTTAATCTGGCCAACCTACATTATCAAGCGGTGTGTGTGTGTGCATGTGTGTCCATATATATCAAATGTGTAATAAATTTATTATGAATAATAATGTTGAAACAACACAATATTTTGCAGATACATTTAATGAAAGTGTTATTTTTAAATAACACTTTCATTAAATATTTCTCTTATTATTTATAATATGATACTGTTTATGATTGTTTCATTGTTTTTTTTTTATACACACGGTATTCAAACCCCAACTTTTCAGCTGTGATACATAGACGTGCTAACCATTACGCCACTGTGCTGCAAGCAGTCACTCTAGATTAAAACATGAAAAACAGTCATCACAATAAACATTTGATTAATTTTATGCATTTATGTAGGTATTATGTTAGCCAATGTCATGGCAGGGTTCTGTTCTTGTCCCCAAGTATCATGGATTTCATTGTATGGTTCTTTCAGGTGGCTATGTTTCAAATAGCTTAGCCATCATGACTGACGCTGTGCACATGTTAACCGATGTGGTGGGGATCCTGTTCTCTCTGCTGGCTCTGTGGCTGTCCACTAAACCGCCCACCAAGAGATTCACCTTTGGACTGCATCGCCTCGGTAAGGCTCTTCTTCCAAGATCCTAAACTGACAATTCCAAGCCGAGATGTGACTCAAAGCTGTGGAATCATTCATGTAGCAGTGTCTTCTTCTTTGACTACCACTTACTTTTGGGAGGATACCTCTGGTGCAGTACTGCCACCTTCTGGCCACTGGTGGTGATTCACCAAAAGTATTAATCAACCGGCCAAAGAAAGTCAACATGGTTGGGGAGCAGGTGCCAGTCTGAGCACTAATTTTATTTACAAGTCACACCCGAGTATAAGTCGCAGGATCAGCCAATCTATGAAAAAAATATGGTAATTACATTCCTTTACTAAGAGGTGTTTCCTCCACCCAGGAGGTTGAAGTATGCCATTTTGTGGAAATTCTATAACAAATATACATAGCATCATTTGTTCACATTCCTGTGAAAACTGAAGGGGTGGGGCACAAATGTGAATGAAACAATTACTGTACCTTTCAATGACCATCCATAAGGTTTGGATTCAGAAGGCAATTTTTGACATTTTCCTTGATTGATCAGAGAGTAATCAAGTACATAGATCTTCATGATGAAAGTTGTTGTGGTTATTTTTATTGTCTATCTGTGATTCAGACCCCAAGAGGGCCTCATCCCAAAAAAAAATGCTTCAACTGTGATACTTAACTGTTTCCGGGGCAGAGGTAATATCAGCTGTCCTTAGTGTGGCGCTCATCTACATCCTGACGGCGATACTGCTCTTTGAGGCCGTTCAGCGGACGGTAAACCAAGACTTCAACATCGATGGCGATGTCATGATCATCACAGCAGCTGTGGGTGTGGCTGTCAACCTCATGTGAGTCTGAATGTGTGTTTCTCACTCAATGAGACGTGGGTGTTTTTGAGTGGGTGAGAGTTGTGACTACAGTAATAAGTTGAACATAAAAGATGCTCCTTTTTTTTTCCTATTCAGAATGGGCTTCTTATTAAACCAAGGTGGTCACATGCACTCTCATGGCCACGGTCACTCACACGGCACGGCAGCCGCTTCGGGGTCACAATCCACAGGGTCGGCACAGAACCAGAGGCCGCACGGCAGCCTGGCTGTCCGAGCCGCCTTCATCCACGCTTTGGGCGACCTCCTCCAGAGCTTCGGGGTTCTCATAGCTGCCTACATCGTCCGCTTCAAGGTGCCTTGACGCCGCTCTTGCATCTGTTCATGCTCATCAGAAATCAAATCTTTGGCAAAAAACTATTTGAAGAACTGAAAAAAACAAGTGGTGCAAAAGATGGCAAAAGACATATCTTCAGTGTTGTCCCCTGAAAATATATAATACAATACATACAGAATTGTGACAGCAGTACCCGCTTTTGTGAGATAACATATGCAAATGCAGTCCTTTCATCAACATGATGGTGTGTAGGTGAACTCAGCAAAATATTTGCGGCTTGGAACCAATTTACATCAAGGGAAAAAAAACCTGTACATTTCAAGAGCTGCTTTTATGTCACGTAAATGAGGACCATGTCATTTTCTTGTCTAACATCAAAATGATTCCTTTCTGTTTTGAAAATTAATGAAACTAAATGAAACAATTAGTATTAAAATTGAATTCATGAGTAGAATCAATGAATTCACCAACCTTTCAAGATTGTGGAATATTTCTTTCCATTTGGTGCATACTGTACAGTATATGGATGCATATTTGTCACCATGATAGCAACATTGGCAGTTACTTAAGGCTCAGCTTTGACTGCCACACTCTGGCGCTTTCTATCTCCTCAGCCCGAGTATAAACTTGCAGATCCCATCTGCACCTACATCTTCTCCCTTCTGGTTCTCTTCACCACAGTCCGCATCATACGCGACACAACAGTCATCGTGCTGGAAGGCAAGTATCAGATTGTTCGCAAATGTGCGACATTGCGGTCTCATGTCCATGGTTCTCCCCTTTTTGGGCACCGCCAGGCGTGCCCCGGCACCTGGACACAGTGCAGATCAGAGAGGATCTCCTGAAGCTTGAGGACGTGCAATCGGTGGACGAGCTGAATGTTTGGGCGCTGACTGCGGATAAGACCGCAGCACTTGTGCATCTTCAGCTAAGTGAGTCGCTTTAGCGCAACATACATTCATGTTCAGGCTATTCATGCATTTATGAGCAGGGGTCCACATAAAAATGTTGTTGTGGTTCTCAAATGAGCACCAGAGGTTATTGTTTGGTGTTCATTTTTTCCTTACCCACCAACCTCAACTGAAAAAACGTTTTTTTTTTTCCAGTTCATATTTACTAATTAAAACAACATATACAATTTCATCATTCTTTGTTTCTAAAATAAATAATCAGCAATACACTGACTTGCCCCACCGAAGAAAATGAATGAAGCAATTTTGATTTTAAGTGGGGACACCCTCTGCTGACCATGGATAAGAAATACATTTTAATTTAAGAAGTGGAAGCTTCTCTACTGTCTGTATAAAAGACTTGAATACAATATTGCATCAGAAAATATGGAACCCCCCGCTATGATTTACATATGCTTACAAGAAAAGTTGAATTTTAACATTGCCTATAATAAGATCACAGAATTTAAAAATATCTAATGGAACATGTAGGAATACTTGTTATGACTGTATTATTTCCATTGTTTTATTTTACGTGTTCTGTTGCATTATTGTTATTTTATGTTAATGTTTTATGCCTCCATACTCTGTATAGTGAGGCCTACTGATTGTTGTGAAGTCGAAAGAGCCAAGTACAGTACCTTGTGACTTCTCACCATTGCTAATTTCATGACAGCTTTTCCAATCTCATGTCGCATTGTTGTGCTTCCAGCACCCTTAAGTGCCAACAAGTGGGAGGACGTCCAGGCAAAGGCCCGCCACCTGTTGCTCCACACCTATGGTCTGACCAGATGCACGGTTCAGGTCCAGACGCACAGACAGAGGCCTGTGCGCATCTGTGCACACTGTGAGCAGACCAGCACTTAAAGACACTCTCCGCTTTCAACTACTTTCACTTCTTCCTCTTTGTGCATCTCTGCTGAGCCACGTGTTGGCAAGTTCAGGCAGAACCAGGCCGACTGTTCCACCGCCAGAAAATGACGCGGAACAATAGGAGGAGTCGAGCACGTCTACCGAAAGGATTACTGCGGCCTGTGAAGACTGACTGCTCTTCAGGCAATGTTGGCTGACCATTGAAATGTTCAGTTAAAGGATGTGAACCTTCAGCACATTCTCTTAATTCACCGTTGCGGCCTATTTATCTATTTTACACCTTGGTGTTTGGCAACAGGTGAATAGTTTTTGTTATTGTGGCTTCTTTAGCCTCTGTTACTAAATCTATGGGAAGCCGTTTGAGCGTTTAGTCAATAGCTTTGATATCCAGCTTTAAGGTCCCTGTACTAGTACACTATTTTACTCATCAAGTGAAACAACATAGCAAGTAGAACAGCTGTGTCATATGTATATAATTTTTGGGGTTTTTTTGGGTCACGACTTCATTTTTGCACACTAGTAAGACTACAACTGTGCTCTAGTTGAGATCTGTACACTACCGGTGCTACTAGTAAAGCCCCAAATAGTTGGTAGAACTATGTTCCGAGTAGTACTATTTGCATGCGGTTACCAACTGCCTAATAGTAACAAATAGTTTTCTGACTAGTGAGGACAAGAGTATACGAGTACTTTTGCTAACCTTAAGCTAGATAGGATATCGAGTAAACGCTTTTCCATCAAGCCGTTTGAAATTGTCTTCATCCTTTCATCCATTCTTTGCTCTCTATTTTAAGGTCCATGAACTAGTGTGCTGGTTTGTCACTAGTAGACAACTCAGCACGCCAGAACTGTGTGTTATTCGGCATTTTTTCCCCCACGGCTGCTTTGTACTAGTGTATGACATTTATGCACACTAGTAGGACAACTTTGGTTACTGCATGCTACTAGTGACGTTAAATTCTACCGGTGAACATCTAGCACTTTGCTCAAAGCACTTGTAGCATGCAGATGTTAAATACTGTGGACTTTTGCTTCAGTGGTCATGTAGATATCCTACTAGTGCAGACTGAGTTTCGCTTCACTCTCTCTATTACACTGTTTAAGCATTTAGTTCAATAACCTTAATATCTAGTAAGCTCCATGTACTAGTATGCTGTTTGTCCTCACTTGTATTGTAATTTTGGTATACTAGCAGAACAATTACATGTCAATAGGCAAAACTACTGGTAGGCATTTTGGTATTGCCGGTAGCGTTACGAGTGTACCACAGACCTGAACCAGTAAGGCTTAATTGTGTGCTAGTAAGTGATTAGTATTGCACTTCATTGTCTTTGGGGAGAGGTCAAAGGGTTTACTCATACATGGACCTTTAGCCGGATAGCAAGGACATGGAACAAAAGCTCAAACCACTTTCCTTTGTTTCGCAGCAATGTACAGCTGTGGCCAGTAAGCTGACTGAATCAGCTAAGACACCTCACTGTACTAATCGAAGTCACTTTATATTCAACAGTAAGACTAGACTAGTATTCAAATTAATTTCCGTCAACACTTGACATTGGAGTGTCTTTAAAGTTGCAGGTGGCAGGAGTTGGCGTGTTTTAAGTGCCATGAAAGCTGCTGTACTTCAGTGGTGACTGACAGTATTGCAGCATTGACTCAACCTCTCCAGTATTTCTGTGTTTTGAAAGGAAAGTGTGACTTGGAATTCGCGAATTGTAATTACATTCATATTGCTCGTACTAATTATTGGAACACGAATCAGGATCAGTGTTTTGTAATAAAACCTTTCGATGTTTGTTTCACCCACAGTGCTTTCAAGTATGTGTGTTTTATTTGTGTTTATTTTTTTCGGGGGGGTGTGACTAAATTGTATTTTAATGTCTAATGTATTTAACTTGCATAATACATAGACTCACGAGAAACGCACACGTGCTGCTAATATAGTCACGTATTCTACTACCACATTTTAACAATGCAAAAAAATAATAATAAAAAAAGAAACGTTCTGCATCAAAACTAATGCTTATTTGACTGTGGCAGGTTTTGCCTTTTACAAGCGCAAACTAAACACGCTATATATCGGCTGTCATGTCCTTTAACGTCCGCTTGGTGGTGCACTTACTGAACTAGCTTCGGAATGGCTGCTGAGACTGATATTGCTGTAAGGCAGTGCAAGAATCCGCACCTTCGTAAAATGATGGCACGATCGATGATTCCATCTGAATAATGTTCAATAGACAATATGAAATGTGTGCAGAAATAATTGCATAATATTGGCCGTAAGGAACGTAAACTCATCAAATATGTACACATCCTTAGGTTTCCCTTTACAAGTGAGGCGTTAATGGGGTGTGTCCGGGTTTCCCGTGTGTGACCATAAACCGAAAGTGTTTGCACACACCCACGTGACTTAACAAAACAAACGTGACAAGTCACGTTGTGAGCATGAGATACAGTATTCGCACGCCTAAATTCAAAAGGAGCCACAGGTCCAATTCAAGTACTGTTTTATCACAGTTTACTCATGACGTATATAGGATAATACATATACAGTAAAGTCTAATTATCAAGAAAATGGTAATATAGTGGTTCACATAGCTCAATTTATATTAACTGGAAAGTGCTTGTGGAGTGGTGCATATTGATGGCTGATAGTCTATAATTCGTAGTGTAATGTTCACATAGCCAATAAAATATATACTATTAGTGTCAAGAAATTGGTAGTGTAGTGGTTGGCATTGCCTAGAAATATGTCCTATAAGAATTCACATGGCTGGTTAATAAAGTCCATGTTTATCTAGAAATTAGTAGTGCACACAGATGACTTTCTATAATGATCTAAAAAGGTAGTAATGGCTCACAAAGATGGCGGATAAAGCCTATATTATCAGGAGGATGTGACTATAGTGGTTCACATAGGTGATTCATTAAAACTATTATCTAGAAAATGTTAGTATAGTGATTCACATAGCCGATGAATACTCACTGATATCTAAATATGGGTAGTGTGGTGGTTCATATATATGAATAATAAAGTCTTATTATATAAAAATTTGTTGTATAATGGAAACTGTGTAGTGTTCCACAAAGCTGAATAATAAGGTCTAAAATTGCTAGCTCGACCTTGGTAATGTTGTTGTTCAAATAGCTGACCACTAGTCAATAACTGTCATGATCAAGCCACCTTACGTGTGACACGCTCAACAAGACCGCAAATTCCTTCCAGCACTTTACATCCTTCCTCCTCTGCTATTGTTTCCCTAAATAACATTTCAGCTGCAGCCGGTGTAGCTTGATGGATGTACCTCCGAAGTAGATGAAGAATCTTTCCAATACATTTCGGAACCTTCAGCACTTCCTCTTTTTACAACATGACGTGACACGCTCGGAGGCAGCTACTCAACGCAAGAGGGAAAATACAACGCAGAAATGAAAGTGATATCCTGAAAGCTCCGTTGTGATGCAATGAATCATTGATGAGGCAACAGTTCCGGCTTTGGCAACGTGATGATCGTCCTCCATCATTAAGCAAATAGTTTTGGGTGGAATTTGGCAGCTCACTTATCCATAAACAGGTTGAAGAGTATGTTTGGATGGTGGCAACGATGACTAACCAGCAAGATCAATACATTATTATCCAGGCATTGGTATAGTTGGCATAGCTGACCAGTAATAGTCAACAGTTCATTGAATACATAATTTATGAGCACTCAAATATCGTACAGTACATTATTCACTGCAGGTGTCCCATTTTGACTAGTTTGTACAGCCACATTTACTGTGTGAGCTACTTCTTGTCAGCATGATTTGCGGGCGATTCTTGCGGTCGACCTAGCTAACAGTCGCGCAGCTAAAGAGCAGACAGAAGCGTTTCCGCACACTATCTACAAAAATGAGTTGGTGTGCAAAGGATTCTGTTCAACTGGTGGGTGGGGGAAGGAGGGCGGCGCTCGAGGTCAGGATTGGTCAGAGTGCCTTTCACTTGCTGAGACTTTTCACCAACTCCAGCTCCTTCACTGGCTTCCACTGCTGGTTGATGGTGATGAGCTGCAAGGGGGTGAGAAAGAAAATGGATCACGATTCACGATTTGAATTTGATGGAGACTAATAGTACTTGCCGATTTTAGCAGTCATTCAAATGTGTCCAGGTTGTGTGAAACACACTTGGAAGTGTTGTGTCAAATTTACATGACATTTATTTCTACTTCATGGGACTTTTGTGAGCCATTGTAACATAAAGCAGAGATGTAATATAACACTGCGCTTAAAGAAAGGAAAGGAAACTTCACTTGAATAATGATTACATTAAAATATACCTGGGTTATAATAGTTTTGGATTTTTCATGATGATTAGTTTTTATTTAGTTTTGATAATTAGTTTTTATTTAGTTTTTTTTAAATTCAGTTGCCTTAGTTTTAATTCGATTTTAGCAAAAGTTTGTTAGTTCTTATTAGTTTTCTTTTTTTTAATGTTGCTTTTGGTTAAGTTTTTATTCGTTTTTGTATTAGATTTTTTTTGTGTGTGTGTGGGGTATTTGTCACGTGCAAGATTAAAAAAAAAAAGTCACCACGTGTGTATGAAAGTAAACTACAATTTCCAAATGACTGTTCAACCTTCCTTCTGTACGGTCAAACATCCATCCATCCATCCATTGATCAATTTTCTAATCGGCTTATCCTCACAAGAGTCGCGGGCGTCCTGGAGCCTATCCCAGCTGCCTTTGGGCAGTAGACAGGTTCTACAAGAAATAATAAATTATTTAATATCCACCTGGCACAGTAGTTTTAGGAGCTGTATTTTTTCATTTGCCAAAATTTCAGTACAGAGGTAATTTGATTTATGAGTGGCGCAAGTTTACGAATATTCAAGTAATGAGACTTGAGCAAAGATTTCAGATAAGACCACAAAACAATGGCAGCAAACTGGCAGAATGAAAAATCCGCCAAAAATCGGCTACAAGCTGTTCATTCCAATTTCCACTTGAAGTCTATTGTCGAATTAAATAAGAAATAGAACTGCAAGTTGTACCAAAACGTTGCCTTTATTGTCCACTACCTGAGCTGACACGCAATGCAAAATAAATAACGAATATCATCAGTGTCACCGCCGTATAACCATTAAGCAGCGGATATGTGAATGGTGGCTAAACATTGGACAGATACTGTAACAATACTCACAGGCATATATTCTTTGTCCTCAGTGAACAACGACAAACATTCCTGCTGCTTACTGAGGAGTTGTGACCGTCATTGTGCATATCTGTATACTGTACCTATATTATACTGTCCCCTAGTGGTCATAGCTCGCACATTAAAAGTAGCCACACAATCATAGTGAATTAATCATGATGTAAAATTTGTTTCATTATGTACATTCTATTTCATTGTGTTATAACTATGTTTTTTTGCATGAAGTACACTACTGTAGAGTGCTGAAAAAAATGTTACAAGAACAAATGAATGACATTTCTAATCCATTTCAGAGTTTGGTCATGGTTTGATAAAATGCCACAGAAGCAGAGCTGCTCATTAGCATGCAGACATAGACATTAATATCAATTTGTCTGGAAAGCAGGCTGGACTGTGTGTACTTATTCAATAACATTGCTTCCTCTATGACTCAGCAGCTTTCACTAGCACTCGGGAAACTTCTGTTCTCATCTCAGCTCAAATTCGAATGAAGTAGTGTACACCAACAAAACAAAATGGGCTGAAAGTTTTTCACCTTTTGGGGCTGGGATGGATCCACTCTCTCCCACGGTTCTGGATTGGAGGTCTTATTCAAACTGAAAACAATACAGATGCAACAACACAATCAAACCTCTGATGTGAAAGCACAAAAACAAAACAGTTCGACAACAACAACTCTCGTGCCACTCACATGACATCAGATTTGGTGAAAAGAAAGTAGATAGATGCCGTGGTGGCTCCCGTCGCGGCGAAAGCCATGAACCCAATCAGCGGGATCAGCTGCATGCAATCGGAATTGGAAATTAAATATTTCAAAAAACTGAATAAATGAAACCAAACTCAG
Source organism: Hippocampus comes (assembly GCF_001891065.2). NCBI lineage: Eukaryota > Metazoa > Chordata > Actinopteri > Syngnathiformes > Syngnathidae > Hippocampus > Hippocampus comes. Next base: position 3,501,554 of record NW_017805824.1, read on the forward strand.
CTTTGATCACTCACAAAACATCATCCAATTCAGACTAACCTCTTTTTTCTTCTTCAACATTTGGAAAAATCCCCTCATTTTGCACAAGTCCTTTGATACCTGATGAGAAACAGGCCATAGCTGTACATTAGCCCCGTCAAAGATTTCCAAAAAGTTTCCTTTAACTTTTCATTGGAAGCTAAAATGGATATTTTTGAAAATTCAGTCATGCCTTGAGATACATTTTTTTTCCATGACCATGTTTGTGACTCGCATCACGTTTCTTCTATGAAAGATGGAAATTAAATGAACGGTAAAAATATACAGTTTACCTGTAAGTATTGTCATCTGTCAACATGTGTTGCTCCACCATTTGTGTTCAAATATCTCTTGCTTAAAGGGTTATAATACCATGACAAGGATGCTACTTCTTAGCCTGTCGACAGTGTTTTGCATTGTTTTTAGCATTGAGCTAGCATACTGTAAGGCAAAGTTCTGGTTGTACACAACATGTAATTTTCCTTCATTAACTTCACAGTAACCTTCAAATGAGAGTGTAAAAAAACAAAACAAAAGAAAGGCTCTTTTTGAAGGATTGTTCAAAATTGCCAAACTGCTGTGAAGTGAGTTCACTGTTGAAATTTTTGCTCACAAGTCAAATGAATAAATAAGCTTTTAAATCTAAAAAATATATACAAATCTGGTGCCTCATATCGCAAGGCAGTACTTTCCAGATTGGGATCTTTCCATGGGATTTATCTATGGGAATGAATGTACCGTAATGGAAACTATTATATTCAAACATAAATACAAATATTTTCTTTTGTCAGGCATCCATGCAAAATAAAGCGATTTAAAAACCTGGCATTTCAACTACTTTATTTGTAAGAACAATATCAAGTTTTAAACATTTGATCAAAAAAGCCATTTGACCGAAAAACACGAATGCTGGGTGAAATATGAAGCAGCTCCCTATCCTCAACCTTTTCAAAAATTATCACTGAATAACAACGAAGTCCCATTCACAATGCAAATTTATCTCCGCTTCTCAAGCTACTGCATTTTTATTGAACCCTTTCGAGCAATGAGCTCTTCATCAGAGTCAACTGTATTTGCGTGAAATATGCTTCAGTCAGAATATAATTCCATCCAAAATTATTTCACCCATCTATATTTTAAGAACCAATTTTCTCTTTGGTAATTTCCTGGGTTATTCCCGTGAATATCCACAACTTGGCACCATAGTGGCTGTTTCTAAAAGTGTCGAAAAGTGTCATCTGCATGGAGCAGCTCTCACCTTTAGTCGTCAAGTAGCTCTCGGCGTGAGAGTCAGTGAAGCATCGCTTCCGCCTACTCCCGGCTGAGATAGGCGGTGAGGACGAGGTGACTGGCACGTAGACACACACAGCTTCCTGCTCTGCTATTCACCAGGGGAGAATTGGCCAACCATTAAAGTAGCGGATCAATACATTCAATAGCGCACAGCGCCCCCTTGCATCCTGACGGGAGAATGCACTTTGAGAGGAGGCAATAACAAGACACTAAAGATCATTTTTTGGGGTTGTTTTATTAAAAAGAATTGTTGGTGGAACTTTACATCTTCTTACAAGATGCTATTTGGTATGTTTGGATTTGCTGGACTGTGAGGGACGGCTTGGTTTTCTTGAGAGACTGCAGGAAGTGCACATGTTTGATGCTCGACGCCTCCATGTTTTCTTCTAACGCCAGCAGAGCAGCCTGCAATACAAAAACACACATTTTCATATACCTGCCGCTTCTGAGAAAAAGAGAAATTCTGACATTTCTATCCTGATCTGAGACTTAAGAAATGCTCTTCATTACCTCTTTACAAAGGTTTTCCAGGTCAGCCCCAGAGTAAAGATCGGTCCCAGCAACCAACTCCTCCAAACACACATCAGGAGCCACAGGCATGGACTTTGTACACACCTTCAGGATGGCGAGACGAGCCTAAACACAAGACAAGTCACATTTATCAACCCACAACTTTGAAAATCTGCAAAGAAAGCCAAAATGGCCCCCGCCCTCCATAAAAAAAGAGTTCAGGATGATTTCGGGTCGGGTCTAAAAATGTCAATCATTGTTCGGTTCGGGTCGGGCTTTTCTCCCGCTGACTTTTTTCTTTTTCGAGTCCGTTAATTGTTTTGGCCACGAGAGACCGTGGTTCGCAAAAAAACTCAAGTGGCGTCATCACAACACGTACTGTACTAAACTCTCGCAATGACAATTCAAAGAACTCCTTCATATCTTTATGATCCAGCCGTCATTGTTCTTTTTTGTCTCGCTGCTTCTCTCTCTTCAAGTGCCGCGCTCGATTCTTAAGGACATATTGCTGCTGTGGTGTGAATGGCCCCATTTTCAACCCGTCAAAATGACGGACGGCCTTAAATTTTCCCCGTCCACTCTTAAAAAAAATCCATCAATGATGGAAAATTGTCCGTTAATGTAACCTCTTCAGAAACAGAAATATAATAGATGTAAATGTTTATCCAGTCTTGTTTAACTTAGATTTCATTCCAAAAGACAGGCTTTGTTATCAGCAATCACCCCTCCTCCTCCCGAGTCCTCCCAAATAAAATATGAAATCACGGTTTGCTTCGGGCTCGGGCCTGCAAATCAAGTTAAGTGATCGGGCTCATGCACCCTTTGTGGCTCCCGTTCTCACCGAAATTTCGAAATCTCAGATATATCTTATCTTATCTTATATGGCGAGGCCATGAGAATGCAAGACGAGGATATTATTACTGTTGTAGCGACGCCACTCTAGCTTGTTCGCTGCTCTCTGCTGTGCGTGCGTCAGCGCGAACATTTACGCAAGCGCGTCTTTTGATTTCAACCAATCAGCGCTGACGTAACAACGTCACACACCCGACATCACACACGACAACAGCTAAACGAGGCTTGCCGAGACGACACTCGAAGTCGGACGGACACGTTTTTCTGCCAATCTGTGTGTTTCCCTTTTTGTCCAAATATATTTTTTACGACAACTGTCTTGTCCACGGTGTCTTTTGTTCGTTCCACTGGGGTTTAGCAAGTGTGTTTATAAAGAGACGAAAATCTCTTTACAGTTACTCGTGTTAGTGTTTCAACACGGCTACGCTCATGAAAGCAAAACAACAAACTCAAACGCGTCTTCGTTCAATGTTGTCAACTAATATCCGGATTAATTTTCAGCAAATTTTCCTCAATTCTCCGGACAGAATTTCATAAAAATAATGAAAAACCCGGAATTCCGGGAAAATCCAGAGGACTTTCATCTCTGAATTATAAATGTTCCTTATTTTATTTTGAATCCTCCCTCAAAATGTTTGGGGGAAAAAAATGAAATTTATTCTGAATAACTCGAAAAACGCTTTTGATTGAAGGTTTACAATTACTGTAACTAACATCTATGTCAATTTCCGTTAGCCTGTCTATGGCGTTTTGCATTGTACATTAACATTAAACTAGGAAACTTTGGCTTGGCACTGTGTGAACAAGTGGTGTCTTATTTTTACTTCCTCAAAGTGACAATAGTGATCCCATTTCTTGACAGTGAAAGAGTAAAAAAAAAAGGGTCTCAAGAATACTTTATGTGTTACGGTTTTTTTGTGTGAGGGCGGGTAAAACCATTTTAAAAAATTTATTTGGTATAGTATCTCTAAGTAGCGGATTTTCAATTGTCGTAGGTGGCTTTGGATAATCAGAAAGATAACAATGAATTTGATGAGAGCCCAGACACAGGCATTCTGACTTTTTCTCCCTGAAATTGTTGATTTCATTGAGGTAGTTTATATAACATGTTTTTACTGACAACTAACTAACCTGCTGATCCGGTGGTGGCACGTAAAGAATGTGGTCCAGTCTGCCAGGCCTCAGAAGGGCACTGTCCAGACAGTCGGGTCGGTTTGTGGCTGCTACAACCATCACGTCTTTGTTGCACACTTCCTGGCTGCTCATCTGTCAAAGAGCACAAATTTATACTAGCAACAATTTGTTACTGTACACTAATGAAAGAAGAAAACGCTGAATAAACTGTTTTGGGGAAACAGGAACAGATTGGATGACATTACTGTGAATGGGTGCCTTTAAGAGGCGTGGCCTCATGTTTGACATGTGGTCTAACCTGTTCTGCAGTCTGATTTTCCTCTGCTCCCTCGACCTGAAGGATCTTCTGCGTCCCCCTCCTTTCCAGCGTCTTCAGGCCGACGCCATCCATCTCATTGAGAAGCACGGACAAGAGTCGAGTCTGAACGCTGCTAGGCGCCTGACCGTTGCAACGCGAGCCGATCACAGAGTCGATCTCATCCAGGAAAAGGACGCATGGAGCGCAGGCCCGCGCTTGACGAAACAGCTGGGCAACAGAGGGGAGTTTGCAGATGAAACCCAAAAAAGAGGACACGAATAGATGAGACAAAGCACCTGTGACAAAGCCTTCTCCGAGTCTCCCACGTAGGGCGAATAGAGGTCAGCGCCACTGACAGAGAGGAAGGTACAATTTGAGGCCGAGGCTGCCGCTCGGACCAGTGTCGTCTTGGCACAACCTGGGGGCCCGTAGAGAAGGACGCCACGGGGGCGACACAGACCCAGGCGGGAGAAGGCTTCAGGGTACATCAGTGGCCACTCGATACTCTTCAAACATAAATACACAGGCATGCACAAACACACACAGAGGAACACAATGAATGGAAAGAAATAAACACTAAAGGAGCTAATACAGTGAACCCCTGTCCTTCATGATTAACATTTCATTTTTGTGCTCAGGCCAAAGCAATAAGCAGATCTTCTGGCATCTTGGTGCCAAGGAACTACGTTGAAGTGAGTGGAGGAGCTTCATTTAGACAGAAGTAGTGGTTTGCCAGCATTCTGTAGCACGTAGATAGAGCAGGGGTCACTGTATTGCTCAATTTAGAATCTGATGGCCTCAAGTAGTAACTTTTCCCCATGATACTCCAAATTTTTAAGACAATTTGTTGACAACTGTGATGCTCCTGGATTTCCTCACCAATTCCAATGCAAATTTGGATCAACGTAAAAATAGAGTGACATTGTTCTCTCTTATGGAAACATTTCAGCACAAAATGTGTCAAAATACCCAATTGATGTCAAGTATAAGAACACAAACGATCCATCCGTCCCATTTTCTAGACCACTTGTCCTCTTTGGGGTGGCAAGGATGGCTTGGGGTGGAAGGAAGAGCAGTTTCTGAAATGTTGCTGACCTTATTTAGCTGAGTGAGAGGATTAAACTAAAGTGGAACAGTGACATGGTACAATTTAACTTTGAAGTACTAAACTGGTATTGCTCATCTAGTCCTTAGTTAATACTGAATTGCCATAAATCAATTTCATTTACTTTATCCCACACACAGCTAAACTAAGGCAACCCACATATTACTTTGTAGAAAGTGCTCAGAGAAGGCGGGAGTGAATGATCCTCCAGTTGCCTCGAAATTTTCCCGGGACATGCTAAGCCTGGGGCAACCTAAACATCTCTTAAACTCTAAAAACATAATTTATACTTTAAAGTAAAACTTAATTAAAACTTAATTTACTTCATCCACACACATCAACACGTCAAAATACTTCCTGCATCATAATTGTTTTGAGCACTTCTGTTCCCCTCTCACGCAATGGGCTTGTCCATCTTCTTAACTGTGCATTGCAGACTAGATTCTGAATCTGTTTTTGATCAAAACTAAGACAGGTTTCAACCTTTCTGAGGGTGACACTGATTATGTGTAACCAACAAGCACGAGAGGGGGACACTCTTCCGGGTTGTTGCAGCACAGCTGTCGGTGTCAGCCAAGGCAGAAGCAGTAGAGATGAAGTGAAGAGTGACACGAGTGACACTTTTCATCATCAAAATCAGAGTACTGATCAAAATGGTCAACTACATTAACTGTGGATTAATTCTATTACCAATTACACTGAAAGAGTTGAGATTCTTTACGTGTTACATAATAATCCTCAAGAAAGATTTTAAGAGCTATTATGTGCCATATATTTAAAGGTAAACTTTTCAATGCGGCTCCTGTATTGAAAAGTGCCTGGCGAGTGTGTAAACAACTGCATAGTCTAATATCAGTATCACCATTATGACAGGTTATTATTTCACCTGTCTCAGTTTCAGTTTGATGTCATCTAGACCTCCGATCTGCTCCCAAGCTACGGGAGCAAGGTCCGTCCGGCCCAGGCTGCTTCGTAGGCAGGACGGCCGCACCAACTTGAGAGCCACAAGGAAATGTTTCAGTGCCACCGTCTGCTCCCCTGAACCCTGCGTGAAAAGATGACAAGGCAGCTCAACATTTAACTTCACTTTGCTAACATTAAGAAGCTTTAGGTAATGAGCGAACAATTAACTTTTTTTTTTTTTGGTCATGATAAAACTACTTTACAAATATCCATGGAAAGGCAAATAGAAGATAGGGGTGGATCAAAAATATTTGCATAATGGCACAAGGACTGAGCCTTGCCAAAATAGGGAAAATCAAAAATTAATGAACACCCCCCTTCAAAGGAGTTTGTAATTGTGTACGGATGCCAACAGATAGCAATAAACCACTGAAATGGAGAGGACCAAAAACTATCAACGGCATACATCGAGCATGAACACAATAATGAAGCCAGGTGACATAAACAACTATAATCCGTTTTGTATGACGCATTGCTGGATTCACCTTTGCGTTTTCCCGCATAGCGTGCATGGCGGCCTCCCTACAGAGTGCGCTGAGGTCTGACCCGACATAACCTGTGGTTCTCTGTGCCAGCTCCGTCAAATCCACACTGGAGCACACCGGCATCTTTTCACATAGAACAGACAAGATAGCTGCTCTCTGGCGCAAGGTAGGAGGCCCAATGATAACCTGAAGATAGCAAATATTTTTTTGACATTTGTGACAATGACCACATTAATTCAAGTGTTAATTTTATTTTATTTTTTTTACTTCTCTGTCAAATCTTCCAGGCCTGCGCAGGGCGGGGTCTAAGCTGTCCGGCCGGTTGGTAGCACCGATGACGAGGAAGCGATCTGATCGGTCCACTCCGTCCATCAGCGTGAGGAGCTGAGCCACCAGGCGGTTCTCAGGTGCGGATGAGCCACTTCTTCTTGGGAAAAGAGAGTCCAACTCGTCCAAAAAGAGTACGCATGGACCCTCCTCTGCTACGGCGCAAGCCTGCGTGAACACACCTCGCAACATCTCCTCACTCTCCCCTGGGCGGGAACGCACAACCTGGAACATCCAAATCCATAGGTAGATAGGAGATACCGTAGATAGAGTTTGAAAGCAGTTTACCTCAGGTCCTCTGACCACAACAAGGCTGGCTCCCACTTCTCCAACCACCTTGCGAACCAGCTGTGTCTTTCCGACACCTGGAGGGCCCACTAGCAGCACACCTTTGGGACATGACACCCCAAGAGAACCCAGGGTGCCTGGATAGAGAAGCGGCAGCTGCAGCATCTCTCTTAGCGATGCGCACACCTGGGGTGCATTGCAGAAGAAAAGAGATTTTAGTTTGTGTTTAAATGAATTGCACACTTTTGTTTTGACTTTAGATGCTTTGAAATAATTTGTCTTGGCTGTGAAGAAACATCGATCATTCAAATACATGCATGCTGACCTCCTCCAGACCCCCTAGAGGCACAGTGACTTGCCCCTGCAGATGGCTCTTGAAGTGCCTGACAGTTTGGATATCAGCAATCTCCACATTCGTTTTGGAAGTGACAAGTCCAGCTGTGTTAGAATCTGGATAGATGTTTTTAATGACAACATATCGAATGTCCATATCAAAGTCCTCCATGTTTATGACATGCTCCTTATGCACTAAGGCACCTTTCAGCATGTCTTTCACAAGCTCATGAACAAAACGAGGTGAATTGTTTCTCTTGAATTCAACACTTTGGACAACCACGCTTATCTTCATTCCTTTCAGTTTGGGACACGGGACGAGTGTGACTTGCTCAGGATCCAAGGTGAGGCGTGAAGGGGGATGCCTGAGGAAATATGGGGAGCAGCACTTCATGTCCACCTGCAGGAAGCCTTCAGCCAGGTCAGGCCTTGGCCAAGCGATGCACAGGCAGCTACCCCGAGGAAGGGACACCAGCACCGGGGAGCCCACACTCAAGCCCAGCGCTGTCATCAAACCTGGACCCAGCCTGCATCTTTGCGAGCCTCGATCTGATGAGTCAACTGACAAAAGCTTCAGAGACGTCATCATCAAGTTGATATTACTTTTCGTCCTGTTTTACGGTCCATTGATAAAGTCCATGACGCTCGTACTTAAGGAACTCCGGTGTTTGCTATGCTATTAGCTAGCAGCTACGAATTAAAAGTCACCAGCGACCAATTGAATTAAAAGCAACTACTCCGATTCATGAAAAAAAACACACATACACGTTTCCGTATCGTATTTCTGACCAAGGTACACGCGGCGAGCAGGTGAATCAGTAATGTTTACAATATCCATGTGGCGTGAAAATGAGTTGGTCAAGCAAGACATTTTCCTCTCATTGACTTCCGTTTGTGACCATGAGAATAAAATCGTATAGGCGCCGGAAACACGAAATTGTTGGGAATACAGTACGATTAGTATCCACATTGAGAATGCATCCATTGCTACTTTTATATTCATGCATAGCTTTAAAATTAATTCAATAATCATGAAAACTAATTAAATAATAATAGTCACCACCATTACAATAATATTTGTCAACAGCAAAGTGTAATCCAAAATGGTTTTATGTGTATCTAACGGATTGTTTCGGCTGATTCTTAAAATAAATAAATAAATAAATAAATAAATAAATAAATAAATAAAAGCTTCAAATTATATTAAAGCCTTTTGATCTCAAAGTACAGTATGTGGTATATTTACGGTATTAAAATAAGCAAATAAAATATATTTAGTGGAGGCTATTTCCAGAATACTGTATTACTGCATAGTACAGAATACAGTAGTATTTTTTGGGCCACTTTCGTAATGTTTAATAATATCTATCTATCTATCTATCTATCTATCTATCTATCTATCTATCTATCTATCTATCTATCTATCTATCTATCTATCCACAGTATCTTCCAATAATTTTTCATGTTGAAAGAAACCCATGACGTACTTATCGTTGTCCAACATTGTTGCCACGTAACTGTCACTTCGGCGCTTCCACGTGTGATGAAAAGGAAATGCATGAATGAAGTCTGCAAAAAATGACAACACAGCAGCATGCACTTTATAAAAATCTGCAGAAATATTTGCTTACATTTAACAGGTGTGTGTGTCATTAAAAATGATCGTTTTCTCTGGTCTTTGTCTGGGCATTGACTGACGCTAAACCTTTAATTCGATTCTCCCCGCAGTATTTAAGTGGCGTCGGCGACGTGCTTAGCTCTGCTCCTCGGGTGGTCATGAGTACGAGTCACGTGGTTTGCTATTTATCCACAAATAGTGCAGACGCAGCATGATCTAGACAGCGGAAGGTCGTTTAAGGAGTCGTGCGTATTTGTGAGTGGACGTGCAGGTGGCAAGCGGTCGAGTCGTGTCGTGGACAGTTGCCGGGCTGTATCTGCTTCTGAGGCTAAAGTAGAGCTTTTGACCCAGGCGGAAATCCTAAAAAAAAGGCAAGTCTGGCAATAACACGGTGAAGACCTACTTCAGTTTGTGGGTGAATCAATGCAACACAATGGAACCTTGTTATGTCATTCTGTGGTTTAACCTTCTGGACCTATGCTGGCCATTTGCATGAATCCTGTGTGAATGCAAATACAAAATAACTATATAATAACTCCCCAAGGATGTGGATTTCGGTCTGATTTGATAATGTAAATCTTAAGCTCTGTAAATATATCTAATGCAGTTAAACTGCTTCCTACAAATACATTTTTGGCACTGTCACCAATTGAAACACATGAAATCAACATTAAGACCTCATTTACTGGATTGAAATATAAAATTTGGGTAAGAATTGGTTTAATTCTCGATTCAATTCTGTACTTGACTTTTTGTTATGTTTTCTACCAGCAAGCAAAGGGAGACATTTCATGGGATATTCTTGGTTTATGAAAGACATTTAAAGCCTTGCTGCAAACTGATTTTAGTTTAAAAACTTCACACAGTAAAAGAACAAACTGTGAAAGGGTTCTAAAGGGAATGAGTACATGATCATACAACACATTTAATCTCATTAAAAGGCCTTTCAAATCATGCCTCCTTCTCCACTCGTTTTACGTCACTCTATTCTCAGAATTCACTATCTGCAAACATTGCATGTTTGTGTTGAAACCTGTTTGTCCTCAGATGTCCTCATTTAATACTCTAAACCACATGTGTCAAAGTCAAGGCCTGGGGACCAGATCTGGCCCACCACATTATTTTATGATGTGGCCCGCGAAAGCAAATCAAGCATGTCAACTTCCATGGTGCTTGCTAAAGTCTGAACCAAAATTTCAAATTGTCATATGTAATCCGCAATAACAGTCATTTTTCTTGACTTCAGATTTTAAAACTAGTTATTCATCAATTTTTTTGTGCGCCGTGTATGTGGAGGGGAGTAAACATTTAGGTGGCCCGGTAGTCGTGGTTAGCACGTCGACTTCACAATGCAGAGGTACCGGGTTCAATTTCAGCTCCTGTGTGGAATTTGCATGTTCTCCCTGGTGCTTGCGTGGCTTTTCTCCGGGTCCTCCGGTTTCCTCCCACATTCCAAAAACATGCATGGCAGGCTGATTGAACTCGTGAGCGCGAATGGTTGTTCGTTTCTGTGTGCCCTGCGATTGGCTGGCAACCGGTCTTCGCCTACTGCCCGAAGACAGCTGGGATAGGCTCCAACACCCCCCGCGACCCTAGTGGGGATAAAGCAGTTCGGAAAATGAATGAATGAATGAATGAATGAATGAATGAATGAATGAATTAAACATTTATATAGTTTCCCAAAACTCATCACGGCCCTCCAAGGGAAACCATAACTACAATGTGGCCCGCGACCAAAATGGGTTTGACACCTCTGCTCTAAACATTTGAGATCCCCGCCTAACTCTCTTCCCTTCCTGCCCTCACACCAGCCAGAACGCACTTGGCATACTTTCCATCTATGCCGTCATAATTCCAGATCTCGCGAACGAGCCGCAGTGTGTGAGAGATCAAGCCCGGGACTGTGTGTGTGTGTGTGTGTGTGTGTGTGTGTGTGTGTGTGTGTGTGTGTGTGTGTGTGTGTGTGTGTGTGTGTGTGTGTGTGTGTGTGTGTGCCCGTGTGTGCGCGTGCGTGTCCCGTTGAGCTGAAATGTCACTCTGCTACGTCTGCTAGGTCTCTTGGAACACACAGCCAAGGTGTGTGTCAGTTGCATCAAGGCCTCTTCCTATTACTTATCAGCAAAATCAGTGTTAACTTAACTCTTAACTCTGCTTGCCAGACCCAGAAGGAGTCTCCTGGCGGACGCACCGTGGCTATGTCGTCCCTCCTGTACTGCATCTCCTGCTCATCTCTCACTTTGCTCCAGCGAGGGGTCCGACAGAGGATACCAGCAAGGAGGAATTTTAGGACTTATCCTGCGTTATGGGACCAAAAGGTCAACAAAGGTAGGACAAATGGAGCTTTTATAGAAGAGAGTCCTGTGTGTTGAATCAGATTTTAGCAAGAAAGGCAAAGCCACTGACTATCATGCTACAAGTGGAGAAAAGAAAACGTCGCAAATGGAAACTTTGCTGCCATGCTTTCTGTACTGCTAATATGTAAGAGGTCAGATAAAGGTGACCTGTACAAACTTTGCGCTCTGGACAATTCTCACCTAAAAATAAAGTGAGGATCCGATGTGGGCGCTCTCAAAATGTTTGTAACTCAATGTTTAAAGTAGAGTTGTGCAAGTTTTCCATGGCTACTTTTCAAAGCTACTCTGCGCCGCTATCTGCATTGGAGTGGTGTAGGCCTGAGCCACGCTGGCTGAGAGCCAATCACCTGCTAATAGCGCCACCATGGCAGCGAGGTCACGGCGCCATTTATGGAGAGAAATGTTAACCTGACACTTAGTCTCTGCCATTCACACGCAGCTCTACTCCAGTGCTTGGAGAAACAAAAAAAAAAAACCCAAACAAAAAAAAAAGCGACAGTATATTGTCATTAAAAAGTGTCACCCACTGTACATCAGAATCTCTCAAACTTTTTCCCAAGTGCTACCTAAAAAAAATAGAAAAAAAAATCAAAGGTTAGTATTTTTTGACATATTTAATGATGCGTTTTAGGAATCATCAATGCTTATAGCCATGCATTTATTTATTTATTTTGTAATATTGGCATTGCCAGCCCTCCCCCCCAAAAAAAGATTGCTTGTAGCTCACTAGGTTTTAAATGATGACTGTCTTTGACGAATTAACACGCATAGAGATGAGTGTGGACCTAATAAACAAGTGCCACAGAAGGAAGGAAACATGTCTGTGAAAAAAAAGTTGGCGGAGCATCTGGAACAAAGGTGTCCAAAGTCCAGCCACGTTTTATTATTGGAATATTATAATAATAAAATTAGGTGTGAGCCGCATGAAAGGGTTACAAGAAAAAAAAGTTGACATGTTTAGAGCGAGTGAGAGTGCTTTTTTGAAATGAAAAATAAAATTGAATGTTTTAAGACATCAAACTTTTTTATTTAAAATATTTTTTTAATGTAAAAAAAGTTTCAGGAAAAATGTTCACACTTTAATTACTGTAAAATACATTTGAATGTCCCAAGATAACCCCATTAAAAAAATATGTATACATAAAAAAATTAACAATACTTGAACAATTCAGGATATCACTATTATATTATTATTATATTATTATTATTATTATATATATTATTATTATATTATATATACCCTTTTAATGGAAAAAAAGTTGAAAAAATCACACTTATTTACAGTAAAATTGATGAAAAATTTAACTGTCACAACTCACAAGATATCGCAATTGAAAAAAATGCAACAAAAGCTCTGTTACACAATCACACTGTATTAGAAAAAAAAAATGTTAAAAAAAAGCAGAATGAAAATTTGTCACGTGTTTCGTCGATGAATTGCAATGTTATGCAACTTTTTAATTTGATTTTGTTTCATTTAAATTGTAAATGTTGAAAGGAAGGCATTATGCAATATTTAGTACAAAAAAAAAGATATCATATTAATACTACAAACACTTTTGCTTTGTTACAGATCAACCCAAACTGAGATTTACACTTTTTTCTTTAAACCGCTTTGCATATGCCTGCAGCATATTGAATTCTTCAAGCAGGTCTTAAACACAAGCAGAAGTGACCCCCCTCCCCCATCCTTTTCAAGTTTTTTGGGGTATGTGTGACCCTCATTGTTAAAGTTATGGACCTGTTCGCTCTAGAAAATGCTGGAATTAATCTACACCCTGACACCTGAGAAAATCTATCTCAAAGTTAAAAAAAATACTGTATATGTATATCTGGTTTCGAGGTGTTCTCTACAAGGATCTGGTGGTTGGCGTTCCCAAGGAGACCTTCCAGAATGAGCGGCGTGTGGCGCTGTCACCTGCTGGGGTGCAGGCGCTGGTCAAGCAAGGCTTCAACGTGAAGGTGGAGAGTGGAGCTGGTGAGGACTCAAAGTTCTCTGACCAGCAGTACAAAGATGCAGGCGCAAGCATCACTGATGTCAAAGGGGCCCTCGGATCAGACCTGGTCCTCAAGGTTCATACAGCACTGACAGTCTACCAGTTGCATCTATATGAACCCTTACGTACTTTTTTTGGTCATAATTCAGGCGCCCATGTTTTGCTGTAGGTTCGAGCACCCAGTCTGAGTGAGGCAGACCTTCTGAAGCCAATGTCCACCCTGGTGAGCTTCATATATCCAGCTCAGAATCCGGACCTGATGAAGAAGTTGTCAGAGCGGAAGAGCACAGTGTTGGCCATGGATCAAGTGCCAAGAGTCACCATCGCACAAGGCTATGATGCACTCAGCTCCATGGCCAACATTGCTGGGTGAGACCTGAGAGAAATCTGATCGATGTTATTTGATACATCTGCACAATGCAATTTGGGCCAATAGAAATGAGTGACAAAGATTAGAATGCTTTTAGGTACGTGATGTGAGAATGGTTGTTCAACTAATTGTGCTCTATGATTGCCTACGATTGCCAGTCCAGGGTGTAACCCGCCTCTTGTCTAAAGTCAGCTTAGATAGTATTCAGTTATCTGCTTGAAATGGCATTTTTAAATCTACCCTTGTGAAAAGGCAAAAAATAAAATAAAGGCCATTACTGCCACCTACTGGCTACTACGTTCCATTCTGGTTTCAGTGGCCCCCTTCAGCCCTGCCATAATCGTGAAACCTGCAACTGACACCCCCAAAAATGTTTAAAATTACAATGCAACCAATTTCATCATAGTTCCATGACACCAAGCTCCCACAAGGTGGCAGCAAAGCACTATCTTTGTCGACTGAAGCTCCTCAACCCACTTCAGCAGAAAACTTTGTCACCAAGATGTAACTAAAGCATTACTTTTGTCTAAACGAAGCTCCTCAACTCACTTCAACAGAGTTCCTTGGCACCAAGATGCCACAAGATGGTGGTGAAGCATTACTTTTGCCTAAAATTAAACTCCTTAACTCAGTTTAACACAGTTCCTTGGCACCAACATGCTACAAGATGGTGGCAAAGCTCTACATTTGTGTAAATGAAGTTCCTCAACTCACTTCAACGTCATTCCTCGGCACAAAAATGTCCTAAGATGGTCCATTACACCACTTTTGTCTAAATGAAACCCCTCAACTCACTTCAACGGAGCTCGTTGGCACCAAGATGCCACATGATTGTGGCAAGGCCCTAATTTCGTCGAAATGAAATGTCTCAACTTCAACATTTTTGATATTGTACTGCGTTTCTGGACAGGTGTACCTAATTCTGTGGCCTGTGAGTGTAAAATTAATCGACTGTTATTCAAGAGGTTTTATCAGTGACCTGAGTGTCTTGGTTTGTAGGTACAAGGCCGTAATTCTGGCTGCCAACCACTTTGGTAGATTTTTTACTGGTCAGATCACAGCGGCAGGAAAAGTACCACCAGCTAAGGTAAATTCCACATTCAAGTGTTGATATTAAAGATTTGCGTGCTTGTGTGTGTGTGTGTGTGTGTGTGTGTGTGTGTGTGTGTGTGTGTGTGTGTGTGTGTGTGTTTTCTTATTCAAGCTCTCAAAGCTTAAATGTGCTGTCTTCAGGTTCTGGTAATTGGAGGAGGTGTAGCTGGTTTAGCAGCCGCTGGGGCAGCCAAATCAATGGGAGCGATAGTGCGAGGATTTGATACAAGGTAGACGCTCTTTGTCCACACCAGTAAACCAATTCATCGCACTAGTAGAATGACTAAGATGTACTAGTTGAACAATTGTATCTCACTACTAACTTTTTTCACCATTAAGGCCACTTTTAGCCTAAGAGTACGTAATTAACTTGTACTATTATACTACAGAGTACACGAGGTGTACTGGAAAAAAGACATTACAGTACTCGTTAAGAGACAGTTGTTCATTTGAAAGTGAGATTTGGTGGTTCGACTAGTTCACTGCCTTGTTATTGTAGGATAAAGGATATCGAATAAATATTCAGACTGCTTTTAATAAAGCTGTTTGGGCATTTATTTGATATCCAGCTTACGGTCTATGTACTAGTACGGTGTTTGTCCTGACTTGGAGGACAACACTGGCATACTCGTAGAATGGCTAGGGTGCACTAACATAAGAGACAGTGATGACTTTGCCTCATAAGAAAAAAAAAAAAACAGTATTCTAGTACAGCACGTGGACCTTAAAATGGATAGCAAGGATATCGAATGAATGCCCAGTCGGCTTTCCATAATAGTGTTTGGTGTTTATCAGACCAGCAGCTTTGGAACAGTTCAAGTCGTTTGGGGCGGAGCCTTTAGAAGTGGACGTCAAAGAATCTGGAGATGGGGTTGGTGGTTACGCCAAAGAAATGTCAAAGGAGTTCATTGAAGCTGAGATGGCGCTGTTCGCCAAGCAGTGCAAAGAAGTCGACATTGTTATCAGCACCGCCCTGATTCCAGGTCAGTCACTCTGACCCTGGCAAGGCATTTTGTTTTCCATCCGTCCTGGCTGGCTCGCCAAAAAGTCGTCCATACTTTGGTCTGCAGTGAAGCTTTTTATTGTCTTATTATTCTTGTCTTTTGTTCAGGAAAGAGGGCTCCCATTCTGATCAAGAAGGAATTTGTGGAGTCCATGAAGGATGGTTCTGTGGTGGTGGACCTGGCTGCAGAGGCGGGGGGTAACATTGAGACCACCAGGCCTGGAGAGCTGCACATTCACAAAGTGAGTTTGTGTTTTTTTTGTTTTTTTGTTTTTTTTTTACATCAATCATACCCATTGAATGAGATCGGAAAGCAATGATAGAAGCGACACGGAGGAACATGAACCAGGGAGCGTTCACAAAAACAGCAACAAGCAAGCTATTCCCCATCCAACTTATTTTGAGTTTGATGTTGGCGCCAAAAATGATTTGTGTCAAATGCATTGACTTGTGCCAACCTCAAAAGCACCATCTTCTCTAATCTAATTTGAAGAAACACATACATGTTTTTTTTCTGTCTAAATTAGCACAAAAAACATTTTCTTTTACTCGCGAACAGAACTATTCACATTATTTTACCTCATTTTTACTTATTTATTTTCCCATATGACATTTTACTTTTAGTCTTTATTGATTTATTGGGAACTACAATTTCAAACTAGCATTATAATGAATGACATAGTCTGTGAGATGGTATCTCATTATTATGTTTCCAGCAGTGTAAAAAACTAAAACGTGTTTCTTAATACTGGCAGTAAGGGCACAATTCACATTATTATGGGCTTCCATATTTCTGCCAGTCAAAAAAAAAAAAAAAAAGAAGGAATAGTTAAACAAAAAAAATGCTAGGTCATAATTACAATTTACATCAAACACCAGTTACAAATCTCATTTGTTGCCATCTACTGGAAGAAAAATGATCTTTATGAAGGTATTGTGTACTTGTCCAGGTTAAGGAGTTGAATGAGTACTTCAACTTTTTTTTTCTTTTAGCTCAAGTATCTGAACTTGTACTTAAGTACAGATTGCGAGTGATTTTGGCAACCTCCACCAAATGCTCTGATTTTGTTTTCCTGGTTAAGAACGTGACCCACATTGGCTACACGGACCTGCCCAGCCGCTTGGCCACCCAAGCCAGCACGCTCTACTCCAACAACGTCCTGAAGCTTCTGAAGGCCATCAGCCCCGACAAGGAGTACTTCTACTATGAACCCAAAGAGGACTTTGACTACGGAACAATGGACCACGTCATCCGCGGGACGCTCGTAATGAAGGTGGATTTGATTTGTAATCTATAGCTCTGCTGGCATTCATTTCCTCCTCTTGGCTATCAGACCATCTCATGCGAGTGTAGTTTGCCAAATGAGTATAAAACTCCATGCCCAGCTTTGAATAGCCCACCAGTAAGAATGTTAACAAGGCCTCATAATTGGCTTTTCCAGGAATCTTTAGCTCTGACACATTGTTTCTTGAAAGCAAAGCGTGCAACCTCAACGTTGCATATCGATTCCTCCCTCGTTAAACTAAGCATTGCTCAGGCTGCGTTACAGAGACAATTTGTTTTTCAAACCCGCTGGTAAGTAGTTCTTGATTGCTGTTTGTTCACGCTAATCTTCCAGTTTGCGTTTGGAGGACCTTCACCCTTCTGGCGAGGTCTACCACAAAGCATGTTTCTCATGCAAAACTACTGCGCTCACTATTTTGTTGTTGTAATTCTGTCATCCATTCTCACACTATTGCATGTTTTTGGTGCGTCATCAGGATGGACAGAATATGTTCCCGGCGCCACTCCCAAAGACTGTCCCGCCAACACCCGTGAAACAGAAATCCGTGGCAGAATTGGAGGCTGAGAAAGTGGCTGCAATTTCACCCTTTAAACGCACAATGACCAACGCTGGCGTCTACACTTCAGGTTGGGAAAAGGACAGGCAAAGCCTAAAGGCCGATACTTATTCTTCTCACCACTTACCGATGATGCTTCGTCATTCACTTACTTGCTAGATGCCAGAAAGTATATTAGAGGATATTCTCAGAATAATGCAGTGCAATTCCATTTGTGCATTTATTCGCTATTAAGGTACTAGTATGCTCTTGGTCCTCACTAGTAGGATTACTAGGTTGTACTAGTTAGGCAATACTGCTGTAATTGATAACAGTGCGATACTACAAAGTGTTATTGCTAGTGACATTAAAAAAAATTCAAGTTGTCCATACTAGTGTGCGAAAATGTTACAATTTATGTAGTTATTCATTTTAATTTGGAACACACGGGCGAATATGCCCCTCAGTGTGCTGCTTTGTCTT
This sequence comes from Hippocampus comes, assembly GCF_001891065.2. Classification (NCBI taxonomy): domain Eukaryota; kingdom Metazoa; phylum Chordata; class Actinopteri; order Syngnathiformes; family Syngnathidae; genus Hippocampus; species Hippocampus comes. Next base: position 3,519,898 of record NW_017805824.1, read on the forward strand.
CTTAGTCAGAATACTGCATACAAGCACATGGACCTTAAGATGGATATTAAATAAACACATTCCAGAGATTGCAGCCATGTCTTGGTTGCTTCAGGATGATCAACATTCACTTCCACACAAACAATTCAATTCTTACGTTCAGTGAATTGATCCATGTTAACTTTATAGTGAACACCTGCATATTCACTTCAGCATTACTGAATTTGTCTTTTCTCAGAATGCATTTTGGGAACCAGAACTTTTTGATGTTCTTTTGCTGAAAGTATTACTTTGACGCCATCTGCCCAAGCAACCATGTTGAATGGAGTGCTAATACAGTACTTGATTTGGTCAGGCCACAGATTTGTCCAATAGAAAAAAAGTGCTTTGCCACCATTAAGCAATTACAAATCTCTTCGGGTGGGTGTCAATTACTCACAAATTTTCGCTTTTCGCAGCAGGCCTCGGTCCCTGTTGCTTGCAAATAGCGACATTTCATTATAGACCAGTGACTTTGTCTAAAATGAAGTGAAGAGCTAACGGTCAGTAGTTGACTGTGATTGTTCTTTCCTGACCCCTGCAGGTTTGTCCACCTGTCTGGCTCTGGGCCTCATCTCTCCTAACGCAGCGTTCACGCAAATGGTGACGACCTTTGGCCTGGCCGGGATTGTGGGCTACCACACTGTGTGGGGAGTGACACCCGCGCTACACTCGCCTTTAATGTCCGTGACAAACGCCATCTCAGGTCCCAATTTTAGCCTCGGCACTCAATATAAAGAATTGGCCAAATTTGGAATTGGTTGGTTGATTTCAGCGCTTATCGTGTGTGCTTTCGAACAGGTCTGACAGCAGTTGGTGGTCTGGTTCTGATGGGAGGCGGTCTCACACCATCTTCGCTTCCTGAGAGTCTCGCTCTCGCTGCTGCTTTTATTTCCTCCATCAACATTGCTGGTCTGACCCTTTATAGATTTGAACACAACTAAATGTCACTTGCCTTTGATCAAACCGACTGAATAAATAAACGTGTCTGTTCTATCTTCAGGTGGTTTCCTGATCACCCAGCGGATGTTGGACATGTTCAAGCGCCCCACTGACCCACCTGAGTACAACTACCTGTACATGTTACCTGGAGCTGCATTTGTTGGTGGATACGGCGCATCTGTAGCAGCTGGTTACAGCATTGAACAGGTGAATGGGCAATCATTAATCACGAGTAAGACCACCAGATGCCAGCATCTTGGTGCCAATGCCCCATATTGAGTTGAGGAGTTTCATTTAGATAAAAATCAGGCTGTACTGCCATCTTGTGGCACCTTGGTGCCAAAGAACTATGTTGAAGTGAGCTGAGGGGTTTCATTTAGACCGAAGCTGTGCAATGCCTCCATTTTGATGTCAATGAAATGAGTTGAGAAGTTTGATTTCAACAAAATTATGCAAAAAAACCCCAAAATATTTGTATTACGAGTGGTCTTGGTCGGAGTAACACTGTAACTTAAATAGTATAGGCCAGGGCGAAGCAAAAAATAAATATTACTTGGGCGCCTTTTTGTGGCATGTTGGTGCCAAGGAACTATGTTCAAGTGGGTTGAGGATTTTCCTGTAGCCCCACAAATTGCCTTACCGCCATCTTGTGGAAAGGGAAATATGTTGAAGTGAGAAAAAGGGTTTCATTCAGACCAAAGTATCGTTTGCCGCGATCTTATGGCATCTAGATGTGAATGAACTCCGTTGACGTCATTTGAGGAGTTTAATTCAGAAAAAAATAGTGCTTTGCCGTCATCTTGTGATATGTATAGGCAATAGGATCTGATTTGTAGAGGCCACATTTGTCCTTTCTTTCCCACTTTGGAACTGTTTAACATGACCTCCTCCTTGAATAAAGTGGCATTTCCACCTTTATGTTCTCTCCAGTTTGCCTCGAAAAACTTAGCAATTTAAATTATTGTGGTCCTCACAAATTTTGAGAAATTTGTTTGTGTGCGGTGTTCCTCAGATGATGTACTTGGGCTCCGGCTTGTGCTGCGTTGGTGCGCTGGCAGGCCTTTCCGCTCAGGGCACCAGTCGCCTTGGAAACGCGCTGGGCATGATGGGAGTTGCAGGGGGCATCGCCGCCACGCTAGGTGCACTCAAGCCTTCCCCGGAGCTGTTGTCTCAGATGTCATTGGCCATGGCCACTGGAGGGACATTGGGTAGGTGCCTTCCTACCTTTTAGAGAACACGTTCTGCTGAGTGTGTGCAACAAGCCGTTTACAAATTTTGCATGACGACTGCTTTTGTGATGTTGTTCCAGAAGGCATGGCCTGATTTTTATTTGAGAAAAGGCAGCAGATGTTTGACGCCTAAAGTAAGGATTATGGACAAAAATAGAGAGAAATATGGAAAACAAGATTAGTAAAAGCTCTGCATAATCATGCTTCGCTGCCAATAATTGTAATAATTCACACATGCCCAATCCATCACCCAAATGTCCCTCCTGAGACAACTGCCCCAAACTGAAATTCACACAACTTTCACATCAAATAAGTGAAATTGTCTCACTACCTGCAGCATACCCGATGATCTCTCACAATGATGTGTTTCGCAACCTATATTCAGTCCAAGGCACCTATTTCACATTAGATAAAGCTGTGGACACAACACCAAACAAAAATGTCACAAACCGTTTGAATACTTAAATTATGAAGGGCTCATTGCAAACAAATTCTCTTGCTCAGTTTGTAATCTTGGCCCGTTTAATTAAACAAGAAGCTGATATCCTCACAGGCAGCCATGGCTTATTTTATTGTATTAATGGCAACGGGCGTCTACACAGGTTTATTGTATCCTCTGCCATCTAATGGAAGAGCATTGAATTATTATGCCTGCTAGTTTACATCATTGGCAATCGAACAAAGATATATTTGTAACTCATAAAGAACAATTTTTGGATGGACGGCGGAAGTCCAATAGGAAAAATGGGCCAAGTCGGTCTGGTCAAAAAGAATGTCATGTAAAAAAAATTGAAAAATAAATTAATGAACATTTCATGAGAGAGACTGAAGCACAATAGGCAAAACACGGACTGAACGGCACTAAATGATGTCATTCACGGCATTTTACTTTTCCCTGAAGACGACAAAGGAAATTTGAGTTTCAACTTGGCATCTGTCTGTCGAGTTGTGAGCGTGCAAATATTCCAACAAAACACCCATCATACTCATGTTCTTATGGTCATTTCAAACACGGGGATGAAAAGTGATGTTCAGCACAACCCCTCTTGGCTTTCCTGGTTTGTTTTGTTTTTTTCCGGAGGGGAAGTGGAGGAAAGGCGACTCGCATTTTTGACTGTTGTTTTGCCATTTGAAGATCAGGCTCAATTGCTAAGAGTAGAAGAAACAAAAAACAGGTGACTGGTGTTTTTCCTTTTTTTTTTTTTCCTTCTTCTTCTTTGTACACTCTAAAGATTGTCACACTTGCATGAGAAGGTTTGTTTTAACGGCATTCGACACTCGACATTAAAGCTGAAAGTGATGGAATTCAAATCAATATTGCAATGCAGTAGAATGCAATTTTCAAATTGCAAAGGGAAAAGAAAGACGGCTTCATTTATTTCGTATGTATATTTCATTTATGTACCGGGATTTATATAATGTCTAGCTAATTTCAGTGCTTCGGAAGTGCAGTCCATGTTTCCACATGGTTGTTTCATGAAACATTTTCCCAAAAGCCTGACATATGAATCCGAAACATTTTTAAATAATAAATGATATTGTTTATTGTAATGCAAAGTAATACATTGCTTGTGTTTGTACAAAAATACATGGGAAGAGAACCTTAAAAAAAATAATGTCATTATAATGCAATCGCAATCTTGAGGGAGGAAAATGCAATTGGATTATTTTTCAAAATTGTTCAGCCCTACGGCCTCCATTTACTGGAATCTCTCCGCCTGCGTGTAGGTTTGACCATCGCCAAGCGGATCGAAATCTCCGATTTGCCTCAGTTGGTGGCGGCGTTCCACAGCCTTGTGGGCCTGGCGGCAGTTCTCACCTGCGTGGCCGAGTACATGATCGAGTTCCCCCACCTCGATGCTCACCCTTCCGCCGGCGTGCTCAAGACGGTGGCCTATTTGGGCACGTACATCGGAGGTGTCACCTTCAGCGGCTCGCTGGTCGCCTATGGCAAGCTGCAAGGTACTTAACTTGGCGTGACTGTGGCATTTAGAGAATACAGGCGCATGTTTTGAAGATCTAATGTTACATGTCTGATTACTGCTTCGGATTTTTGACATTCAAGAATCATCATAATCATTTCAACCTTTTTCAGTTCCTGATTGCGTCTTTGATCATTCCAAAGCCAAAATGATCCCCAAGGAAATCCAGCCTTGGATTTTGACTTGGTCATGGCGGTCACATTTATTTATTGTTGGATGGTTGATTTTAACCCTTACATTCTAGTCATTGTCTATGCACACATATGTTTCAGGGGAATCTTTACCACCAAAGAATATCTTCCTAAGTGTCTACCTGAAATTATTATTTTTTACATTAATAAATGGATAAGTTGATCAATGTTTCAGAGAAAAGGCAGACTGTTTTTGCTTTAAGCCATTTAAAAAAAAAAAAAAACGATGCTACATCGGAAGTACGGCACTGATGTCTAGTACGTACATTTCTGTGGGAATCTGTACGAACAGTTCTCAGGAAGGTTTCAAACTCCAACATGAACGCCTTCCATACTAGACTGTAAAGATGCACATGTTGTACGCTTGGTCTCTTTTAACATTTCAAGATTCACCCATGACCCTTCAAAGGCCATTGAGTGCATGCTTCTGCTGAAATATGTGCAAATATGGCGGTCACACAGACGGTTCTTGGCACTGAACACGCTCCCTCTTGAATACTTATCACTGTCCCATAAAACATATTCACATTCATGGCATGTGCAGTTTCAAGATTTCCACCATTTTTCTTGATTTAATACATACAGTACTGGTAAAACTATCGTCCCGTTTTGGAGAAGTTACGGAACAGCCACCATGTACGCAAACTTTGTAGCACCTGTACAAAAGAATGACATTTTGATATTTTCAGGTCAGTTTTGTCAATGTCATCAAATGACATTTATGTATTTATTTATTTTTTTTGTAACTGCTGACAAATGCCAAAACTGGTCAAAACGGTATGTAAGGGTTAAGAATAATACACGGGAAGCCATTTCATGTCTCAGAGAGCAGTGTCGATCTGATTTCTGGAATGGTGTAGTTGACAGGTGTCAAACCCAAGGCCCAGGGGCCAGATCCGGAACGCCACATCATATTATGTGGCTTGCGGAAGGAAATCAAACATGTCAACTTGCATGATGCTTGCTAAAATCTCTACCAACATTTAAAAATTTCATATGTAATAAATAAGAGACATATTGTAAGCATTTTCTTGTCACCAAACCCCTCATTACAGTAACGTAAACAATAACTGTAAAATCGTTATTATTGACTTTTTTTTTGTTTTTGTTTCAGTCATAACGGCCCTCCAAGGAAAATGGTAACTAAAATGTGGCCCACGACAAAAATGAGTTTGACACCCATGGTGTAGTTGATTAGTCATGTTTGGAGACACCGAAGAGAAGACTCTGTGTGACACGCATTCTTATGAGACACAGACAGACAGACAGAGAGAGAAACTTTCTTAAATGTGTGTCTTTTTTTTTTCAAGGCATCCTGAACTCTGCGCCTCTCCTGTTGCCCGGGCGTCACATGTTGAACGCCGGTCTTATGGCGGCGTCAATGGGAGGCATGGTGCCCTTCATGCTTAGTTCCAGCTACGGTACTGGAATGGGATGTCTACTCGGAGTATCTGGGTTGTCCACTGTTATGGTGAGTTTCCATTAAATAGCAGTTCTGTGATAATTAGTACTGTATTGAAAAGTACTCATTCAAATAGAAACGTTGACAAATATTCTCATGCTAGTTAATACATAATGGTGTGATTTGTGACATCACAATCCTAATATCAGCCATAGCACATCTGTTTCAGGTCTTTGTCATTTTAAATACTGTACTTGACCTTTTTTTCAAGTATTATCTGTTATCACGTGTTTTGCATGTCTGCCTCACAGTCAACGGTTCTTTGTTTAATTTTCTTCTGTGACCCTTCATCGTGGAGTTTGCATGTGCTGGCATCAATATTCTCTTTGTAGTCATTCCAGAAACATGCATGTTGGGTTAATTACGCTGTATTGTTCTTCTAGTCCTTCAGAAATCTAACCAAATGGGAGAGAGAAAGCAAGATAACTGATATAAGCCAGTGGCAAGATGCAGTGCCACAAATTATGAACACATAACCCAAATGAGGAAACAGGTGTGTGTGTGTGTGTGTGTGTGTGTGTGTGTGTGTGTGTGTGTGTGTGTGTGTGTGTGTGTGCGCGCGCGCGCGCTTGGAATTGTGTAAATTGGGAAAATAATAGCTTTCTTCTCAGATAAGAGAATCTTTTTGAGACACATGTTGATGAAAATGAACTGTGCGTTTTTTTTTTTTTTTTAAGTTACAATCGTTAAAGTGAAGCTATTAGACAAGTTTAACCCTTTTACAGGCACTTTAATTTTAAGTCTCCGTATGTCTCAGAGCCAATCAAAAAAGAAATATAATGAACACATTCTCATGAAATAGTGAAAAAAGTAGAGTTGGTGGGACCGAGCCTTGACAGGAATAGCAAAAATCCATGCATATTTGATGGCCCTGACACCCCACCTCCAAAAAAAGGTTTAGAATTGCTCATACACACAAGATGGTGGCAAAGAACTGCTGTTGTCAAATTGAAGCTCTTCAGCTCACCTCAATGTAGTCCCTTAGCAACAAGATGGTTGCAAAGCATTACTTTTGTCTAACTGAAGCTCCTCAACTCACTTCAACATAGTTGCTTGGCAACAAGATGGCTACACTGCCATCTTGTGGCATTTTGGTATCAAGAAATTATGTTGAAGGGAGGTGAGAAGTTTCATTTAGACAAAAAAAAAGTGCTATTCTTCCATCTTATGGCACCTTGGGGCCACAGAACAATCTTAAAGTGTTTCATTTTGACAACATTGGTGCTTTTCCACAATCTTAGAGCATTTTTGTGCCAAAGTGATATGCCAATAGTGAAGAGAATTGAGGAGTTGCATTTCGACAGAGTGTTTTGCAGTGATATTGTGAAGCGAAATGAGGAGCTTGATTCCACCAGAGTCAAATTCCTTGTGTGTTTTCAACATACTAGGCCAGTAAAGATGATTCTGAATCAGATTTAGACAAAAGTAGTGCTTTGTAATGATCTTTTGGCATCTTGGTGATACAGAACTCTGATGAGTCAAGGAGCTTCATTTAGTCAAAAGTAATGCTTTGCTGGCATCTATAAACAATTTGAAATCTTTTTAGGAGGGACGTCCATTACTCACAGAATAAAGCATTCCTTTCATTGAGCTGCAAACCATTTTTCCTGCTTTGGCCGTAGCACAAAAACTGAATATTGCATCATATGTACAGTATGTATATATGTGCGGTTTACTAAAGACATTTTGAAAAAGTTTTTATTTATAATACACACACACTTTCTTCAGCATTCCTTCCTTCAGCACTCTTGGAAACGTGAACATCGACAAGTCGGGTTGGTCTTAGCATAAGTTCTATTGTGCTTCGTCATGACAGGGTGTCACTCTGACAGCAGCCATCGGAGGTGCAGACATGCCAGTGGTCATCACGGTATTGAACAGCTACTCTGGCTGGGCCCTCTGTGCTGAGGGCTTCCTCCTGGACAACAATCTCATGACCATCGTTGGCGCTTTGATTGGCTCCTCTGGCGCAATCCTCTCTTACATCATGTGTGTGGTGAGTACACAAAAAATACTCATACTCTGTACTTTAAATACATATACATACCGGCATAACAAAAGTACAAGTACTGATTCTGCTTCTGGACTTAAAAGTATATAAAAGTAATGAGCCAAAATTGACAGAGTAAGTAGTAGAAAGTACAGCTGTGCTGTAAAATGAACGGAAGAAAAAAATTTCGGACACAAGTATACTCCCCACCACTGTTGAAATCCCGGTGATTACATTTGTCGCCTCTTCCAAGGCGATGAACCGCTCCCTGCCCAATGTGATCCTGGGTGGCTATGGCACCACCTCTACAGCGGGTGGCAAACCCATGGAGATTGTTGGCACCCACACGGAAGTCAACGTGGACCAGACCATCGACATAATCAAGGAAGCCAACAGCATCATCATCACGCCAGGTACAAGACCTTTATAAGTGTATACAACCACTGTTTACTTGCTCTTACATTTTGTTTTTGGTGCTTGCATTCAATTTCTAGCGCTCGCCGCAGATCTATTTGGTTCTTTTTGTTTTTAAGTCACAGTCACAAGACACACAAGCGACATGATTCCATTAAAATGAATTGCACATACTCAAGATCATATTTCTCCAAACATTAGGTATTATTATTATTATTATTATTATTAATGCAAAAGAACTTATCATGCTAAGAACAACCCAATTTGTATATCTATCTATCACAAAGAGTAACTTTGGATACACATGGTTACTATTTGCTTCATTTTTTTTTTTTTTTTTTTAGTTTTTTTTTGCACACAAACCATGGACAGATGTGTGGTCCCCACATACGGGTTTGATTTGCAGAAACAGTGTCAAGTCAAACTGATGCCCTACGTACTGACAAAGTCGAGGCTGGAAAAGAAATGATTCTGAGGAAAATGAATGCTCTAATTCGAAGGTGGTAATTTCTGCCCGCGTTGACATTTGCACTACGACAAACACATTTCAGCTGTGACCACTGTGAATTAAGTACACCCCACAATAGGATGGATGAAGTTGTCAAGATTATTATTATTAATTATTCTTAAGTCTACTTTGACTTCATGCATGCCTTTTTGCATGTATGTAGGTTGGGGGTTGTGCGCAGCAAAAGCCCAGTATCCGATTGCAGACATGGTGAAGATGCTGAAGGAACAAGGCAAGAGTGTCCGGTAACTGTCAGCACATTTGCTCGAAAGTTCTCTTGAAATTGACAAATAAATTATACATTGTGAATGAAAAATGTTTCCCCCCCCCTCCCTCAGGTTTGGCATCCATCCAGTGGCTGGACGTATGCCGGGCCAGCTGAATGTGCTCTTGGCTGAAGCCGGTGTCCCGTATGATGTCGTATTGGAGATGGATGAGATCAATGAAGACTTTCCAGGTAAGCATTTTCCTGGAATACAAAAAGGGGAGATCGTCACTTTAGCCACGAGGTGTTGCGGAAAATTACAAGAAATTAACTCCCACGCCATACGCTTACTTCACTTTCATCAGCCTGCTGTTGACGTGACACGCAATAATCTGGCGTACACTCTGAAACACATGCTTGTATTTATGATGACGCTTTGTGATGCTGCGGAATTCTTTATTAGGGCTTTTCAAAACAAGTGGCTTTTTTGAAGATTTTTTTTTTTTTTTTTGGTCTCGTGTGATCACGTGTAAATGTCTGCGGCCCGCAGAGACCGACCTGACGCTGGTCATCGGTGCCAACGACACAGTGAATTCTGCTGCTCAAGAGGATCCAAACTCTATAATTGCCGGCATGCCTGTCCTGGAGGTTTGGAAGTCCAAACAGGTTCGTCCATCTTTAGATTAGAATGAGATCCATAATATTACAGGAAATTAAAAAGAGCAAACAAACTAACCTATGAGAATTACCGTATTTTCCACACTATAAGGCACACCTAAAAGCATTCCATTTTCTCAAAAGCCGACAGTGCGCCTTATAATCCAATGCGCTTTATATGTTGATCAATATTCTGATTTCTTGGACGTAGTACTTTAAATGTTGTTAAAAGCGCTTTGTTACAGCTGCAGCAGTTGTGAAAGCTCTCTACAGTATTAATAAAGCTGTATTGTTCTGTATTTCCTTTAGCGTAGCTCCATCTAGTGCATGCATAATGCCACCGCAGCCACTATTGTGGCTTCTAGCCTTCGATTCTATGCGCCTTACAATGCAGCGCACCCTATATATGAAAACAGTTTTAAAATAGGCCATTCATTTAAGGTGCGGCCTTAAAGTGAGGAAAATACAGTACATGTTCTGTATTGAAAACAGCCACATAACATTGTCTTAAAGTTTGCTTGCTTAACTTGAACACGTAATGGGAAAATCCAGCAAACGTATAGCATCTTTGTTTGGTGATACGAACCTTTAAGAAATGGATATTTGAACACACACAATGGACCAACACGTGGACATAACTATACATAGGCATATATTCTTTATCCGCGATGAGGAATAATTAATATTACTACAGCTTGTTGAGAAGCCGAGATCAGCTCCTTGTACAGTATAACCATATGGCTGTATTCTGCCCGAAGGTCACACGAGACTGAAGCTAAACGTGGCAATTATTTGCAATCTATTTAATCCTGTCATTTCCGTATGTTTTCATACAGTACAATATTGTATTGATTTCAGTGAGAAAAGATGATTTTAGGTGCTTTACAGTTACAGCCATGGTCCTAAAACAAACGAATGCTCATTTCTAAAGACATGTGTATAGATTTTGACTATATTTGACACTCGTCAGACAACTTTTTCAAACTTTTCTTTAGGTGATCGTGATGAAACGGACCTTGGGTGTCGGCTATGCTGCAGTGGATAACCCCATTTTCTACAAGGCCAACACATCCATGTTGCTGGGAGACGCCAAGAAGACATGTGACAGCCTTCAAGCAAAGATTAGGGAGACGTTCTACTAGGCCCGCCCACCACCACCTGACTGACCACATGTAAGATCTTGGTACAAAATACGTCTTGGTTTCCATCCTCGGCATTGGCTTAGGATACTTAAGTCTGCATCAAATGAAATGGATGGGCTAAGATGTACAGTACAATAGTAGATGAGATTTAATGAATGGAGAAAAAGTAAAGACTTGTGTACTGGTTTGTAAATAAAGCTATTTAAATGTACCGTATGACTCCTATTGTACTGCTTTTTCAAATGAAATAACCAATCCTTTTCAGGGAGCTATACAACCGCGACTATCATTCTGCTTTTGGTGTTTTCACTTGAAAGATGAAAAACACACATTGAGTAGGGGGTTTGTATTTATTATTTAAGGCCAACTTGGCAGCCAGCACGTATGTGGAGTGGGTCTTTAGGCCGCTGTTTAAAGCACGTCATTCTTGACCATTAGTGTGTGTCGGTGAGGGTTGGTCCAATACGACAGCAAACGTGTCAACTGGGGTTTTGTGCTGCCACTGCTGCTTTAGTTGTCACGCCCAGCAATGACGTGATGGGAGATATTCTGGCCAAACTGATATGTTTTTGCAGCTCAAATATGTTGGAATAAGAAAGATGCTAGAGGAAAAGACAAACATTTTTCCAGGGCGTAGTCGAGCTATTTAATTGACAGTTGACAGTTAAACAGGGCACGGTTTCAGCACATTGAGTGCACACGCCCACAGTGTTTGTGAGCGGCAAGAACAGCTTTTTCAGATGCCTTATTGTAGATACTTGGAAATCTTTTTAATCATTCAAATTCAGCAGTACAGTATTGTTGACAACACCACTTTGCGGTGTGTCAAATTTACAAGACATTCATTTTCACTTTACAGGGACTTTAAGACTTTTGTATGTTTTGTGACTGTAAGCTAATATATTAGCATTAGCTTAGTTACAATTTTTTTTTTTTTTTTTACACTTGGCAAATTTGCGTTTCACCTTGTATGCATTTAACAAATGATCCTAAATGCTCAAAGAAATGTTAAATTTCCCCTTCCAAAATCAAACTTCACACAAACTTCACACAAATACAATCAATCAAATTGGACTCTATTTGGATTTACAGCCGCTTTTCAGTCTCCTGCTGTTTTTTTCTCTCCTGGGCTTGCTTCCTTCCAGCCTCCTTCGACTTGTTGACGACTGTGTGCAGGTAAGAGTAGAAGAAGAGGAGGTTGTCATACTCTCCGCTGTACTCTTGAGTGAGACACTGCTCATGGAAGTCCTTGAGGAAATAATAAATGGCTTCGATTGTTGCCAGGTAAGTCTCTGGTTTTCCCTTCTGAGAGCGCCAGAAGCACGTTTTCCTAGTCCTCAGCTCAACCTGGAGCAGGTCTGAAATGTCACAGCACAGAGTGGCCATATCAAACTGTTGGGTGAACTTTCCAGGCCCATTAAAATAAATAAACAAATCGAAGAGTACCTTGTAGTCTCTCATCTGTGCTGATTTTGTTGGTTTGGTTCCATGTGCTGTCAATGAAGACCACCCTCTGGAGGGGATACACCCTGGATTCGCAGTCCTTTATTTCATCTGAGGTCCCTGACCCCGGATTCTCTGTAGAATGTGTGGCAGCTGGCGAGTTCTCTATTTTCCGTCTCTTTACCCAGGGGCCACGTGACCTGCTGTCAGTCCTCTCATGCAAACACTGTATCATGTCTTGTACTGTGACAGCGCCTGGACCAGGGAACACCAACACAACCTGGTGGCAGAAGAAGTGAGATCACTTGAAAGCAGAATGTATGAAATGACACTGAGTATTCCACAGACTGGTAAAAGTTCCAACTGTTTCCTAATCTGCAAACAATGCAGGTATATTGTTTGTTTTGGTTTTTTGTACGACACACAAGAAAATACATGACCATGACTTAATTCAGGGGGGTCCAAAATTCATGAGTACATTCTTTTTCTAAATCATTCAGCCCTATCATTTAAACATCCATTTGAGAAAATAAAAACCATCACAGACCTACGGGGATCAGCAAACATGTAATGCGTAGCTTGAATAAGTGTGACTAAAAGGACGATATTTGGAACATCAGCTTATGTCAGATCATGGACCACCATCATGAAGGTTCAAGTACATTCAATCAAAAGACACTTGAGCTAACCTTGTCTTGATCATACTCGGGAATGCTAGGGTACATGTAAATGGTGATGTCACTGGGCGCTAGGATTTTCGCATGAACTGCAGTGCTCTTGCCATCGGTCTCATTGGGATGTTTGATGATGTCTATCTTTACTGGAAGCTATAAGCAGAAAACAAAAGACAACAAACAGAACACTTAATAAAACTGGCATAGCTATCACAGACTTGAACCCAAGACCGAAAAGAACAAACAAACCCAAACCTTTATACTGACCTTGACGATGGGGATTTCTTGCAGACTGACGTCCACTAATAAGCAGCATGTGTAGCAGAAGAACATCCTTGATCCTCCGCATTTAACACATTTCGACCTGCCCCTCTGTTGCGCTTTCTCCAGCACGGTGTGCGATGCCAATTTCAGTCCTTGAAGTGGCTGCTTGGACAGCTCGAGAGTGTGTGCTAAATCGCTGGAGCCTTCGTCCAAGCTGCTCATGCTTGCTCGTGTTTAACGTTGACAGTCCAGATGAGAGAATGTGGACCAGATATTAATAGCTGCGTAAAAGGGACACATTTTGGCTTGAGTTAAGAGATTTGTATTTTTCACATTTTGAATAAGGTAACCAATGTTTTGGTCCCTTAATGCTCGCAACAATAAGGGATATTAATCACAGGCAGATTATTTGAGTGTTTTACAATACTTTGTTCTTCAACATTCTCTTAACTTTACAAAAGAGAAAAATCAGCAAAAATATTTTTTTTCTACAACAGGAATGCGCACAAGTAGTTTTCTCAATTGTAAAATGTACCAGTGTGAAGAAGAGTTAAGTCGTGGATAGGCAATAGTGGAGACACTTTTGCAGTCTGGTCGTCCTACTAGTCCGTATACAAATGATCAAATGGGTATCCAGAGTATCCATCTAAAGGTTCGCGTACTAGTAAGCTCTTTGTGCTCACTAAGACACGAGGCATACTAGTAGAACAACTACACGTTAGAAGTGCGGCAAAACTGTGCACTAGTTGACAACTGGTACTCCTGGTGACGTAAATTTCGACTCCCGGTAGTTTTGCACACCAAAACCAAACAGTATTTCGTATAACCGTACATATACCGTCAACGTACGTATACCGTGTGAATGTTGCTCGAAATACAACGTGGAATGTGTACATACACGCCAAACAGGCTGTTAGCTGATGCATGGAAACACGCGTTTATGTTGATCTGTGCGTGCTCTCACTGCTCTGTCAAGTGCGTTTCACTTACTGGTCACACACACCACTCAATTAGGAGGTCAAGTCAAGAAATTGTGGCCCACGATGTTTTTCTCAGCTCCTTCTGTTACAGCAACGTTTTCCGGTTTGCAACGATCATAAATAGAGCCTCGTTTGAGCGGTATCGTTCGTAAATGGCGCCGCCATATTGAATGTGGAAAGTGGAGTGACCGGTGAAGTTGCCTTTTTCATGTGTTGCTTGGAAATGTAGCACTCGTTTAACACTTGAAGCTAAAGTTCGTGGAATTAAAACTGAAAACTTTCCTTTTTGGGAATACATTTTGCTGACTTTTCGCTTAGTTCCACGACTAAATAACATCGAAATCAATATTACAATACTGTATATATTTGTAATCGTCACATTACAACTTATACACGTCTTTCTTTCTTTGTTTGGTTGGTTAGTTTTGCTGCGTATCTGTTTTCCAAATTTAGAACATTTTTGAAGAGCATTAACTTTGTATGATGTCGGTTTAGTTCAAGACTTGCATTTTTTAAGGCAGCTCTACCACATTCAATATGGCAAACGTGTTAACGTGCCCCAAGTGGAGTATGCCTGTGTTTGTAAATTGAAGCTTGTGACTACGGGGGACCGGAGGTGCCAAACAGTACACTGGAAATTGGCTTTACAATCAGTGTAAATACAAACCACGTTTACCTGCCTTCGTGGCTGTTATTTAAAAAAAGAATACGTGTCTTCGTATGTAATTAAACTCCATAGCTTGATGCCAATATGACGCTCGAATAGTGTAAGACAGAGCGACAGGGAGACAGTGTGAGTCGCCTTTTTAGTAATTTATAGCTTGGTACTTCATTATCATTCCGAGATTTCATCACGGTAGATGCAGCATTTTCACAGAACTGTATCTGAACACCCAGTTTTTAGCTTACCTTTATGATGACATGAATTTCAAATGTCTTTAGTTTTTCAGTTTTGTGCTGTCAACCCGTTTAGGTCTCGAGGCAGCTTTGCAAAATGTAAAAAGTAATGTTAGTTTTCTGTGCAAGCTACGTCTTGGGTGTTCCTTACATCACAGATGTCAAAGTCAAGGCCCGGTGGCCAGGTATGGCCCGCAACATCATTTTATGCAGGCCACAAACGCAAATCAAGCATGTCATAGACCAGTCTGCAAATAGAAATATCCATGTATAACTGTTGCCCATTATAAATGCATTAACCCCCACCCCCCAAAAAAGAAATAAAGGGACATATGCAGCATGGGGCCACAAAGGTGAGTTTTCCAAACTTGAGACTAAGATGGAGCCTCAGTCTAGTCACTGTCACTTTTTTTATTTCAGGTCATGTTGGATTGGTGGTGACCAAAAACTTCCAAGTAGAATTTTGAGAGATATTGGTGATGTAGATTCCTCATTTTGGAATCTGCTTTGCCTTTCTCAAACCTGTCAGATGCTGGTACCTGTGTTATGGTTCATGGTGTGGTTCTAGTCCCATTTTGTTCTGCTTTATATAAAGTCACTCTTACATGTGGTTTGGTCTAGGGCAGGGGTGTCAGATTCGTTTTTATCGTGGGCCATATTTTAGTAACAGTTTCCCTTGGAGGGCTGTTATGACTGAAAATATAGTCAAGAATAACGGTGTACTCCACTTTTGTTTAAATTACTGTTATGATGGGTTTGGTTACAAGAAAATGCTTACAATATCCTTCTTATTTTTTACAGATGAGAATTTGAAATTTTGGTACAGATTTTAACTAGCATCATGGAAGTTCACATTTGATTTGCTTTCGCGGGCCACATAACATGAGGTGGCGGGCCGGATCTGGCCCCGGGCCTTCAGTTTGACACATGGTCTAGGTGCGGGTGTTCGATCTCAATTGCCAGGGGAGGAAGTTCACATAATTTCGGGAAATGACCTAGCAGGGGCGAAGGTGTGGGCTCATGGGAAACCACATCGGTTTTAGAGGCAGCCTTTAGCACCCCCAAGGGATTTGTCTCCAGATTTTAGTGATGTGTCTCTTGACATTTTTCCTGGCTGTGCAGTCACTCAAGCAGCTTCTTGCTGCAAAGAAGCCAGTTAGAGCAGGCTCATCTGTTTGATATGGTAGTTCCCGACTCAGTTGTGAAGGACAATGCACAGTTATTTTTTTACTTGATGGTCTCTTGGTGACAAACAACCATTCACACTCACAGTCACACCTAGGGACAATTTAGAGTGTTCCATTAACCTGCCATGCATGTTTTTGGAATGTGGGAGGAAACCGGAGTACCCGAAGAAAACCCACGTAGGCCCGGGGAGAACATGCAAACTCTACTCAGGGAGGCCACAGCCCGAATCGAACCCACTTCTTTGGGTTCCTGTAATTCTAGCCATCCTACACAGATGCCATGGTATCCTCCGTAGGGTTCAACGTTTCCCACACAAAGAGGCAGTTGTCTGCTGTCGCCGAACGTGTGATTTTTGTGGTGCGTTGCGTGTTGGTTTCACATTGCTTTGGTGTTTTGCAGACACAGAATCCCCCGAGTTGCGTAACTATCGATTTCTTTGAAGGAAAATAAGATTTTTGGCGGTTGACCCTCCCCCTTTTCTCTTATTGGGCCTCTCCATATCGCACAAGACCCTATGGCCTTTCTTTCAGGTGATTTTCACTCGCCAATATTTTCAAACCCCCCCCCAGCCACCAGGTTCATTCCCCACCTCGTTCACCTCCAGCCTTTTCCCAAAGGTGCTGCTCGTATTGTCAGACTACCGATATCTGCACATGCAGTTGGTAATATGGACCACATGTGGTTGTCTGCATTTGTGCCTCCACACGAATATCAAATGGATCCCAAAACACTTGAACAAATAATGTGTTTTTGTCCCAGCATCATTATATAACCACAAAACCCAATTGAACCGCGGAAGCATTCTTTAGTTGATTTGTTTTGTTGCAGGTAACACAAAGGCAGTGCAAGAGGAACGGAAACAAACACAGTGGAACCGTTATTGGTGTAAACACACTTCCAGGACAATCATTGATCTCAGATTTCTTTTTATTTTGAAACATTTTTTTCCCGTGAGAAATAGTAAAGATTGAGATCATCTGTTCCAGACTCATGTAATCGTTATTAAATTCGGGCGGTAATATTTCAACAAAAAAAAAATCTAACCACAAGGAACAATAAAGCAGATTAAATTTCAATAAGATATACTAAGGCGTAATGCTTGGCACATTAATTTTTCCAACTTTATTTTTTTCACTTCTCACAATAAAGCTCTCCCTCAGTGTTTCATAGCAAGAGATGTCACGTAAGGTTGATGCGTAAGTTGTACTCATTTAACCTCTGTTCCTGAGACTCATTCTTCTTGTGAAATGAATCAAAAAAATAATCCAAAGAAAAAGCAAACACGCAAATCCTTGTGAGGCATTTTGAGGTCTCGTACCAAGTTGTGCATGATGGCAGACATTTTCTTGAAATAGGCTGAGTCACGGAAAAGAGCCATTAAAAAAAAAAGAAAAAGCAAAGCACTTTATACAACTTTTCTTTGAAATTGTTTTCAACTATTATCTATTATTAGGGCTGCTACTAACGATTATTTTAGATCGACAGAAAGTGATTATCATTCAGTTACCCGTTGGTGAATGACATGTCAAAAAATGTTGGTCATTGCTTTCCAAAGTAATAACAGATGTTTGCAAATGTTTTATTTTTCATTCCACATAAAGGATATCAGTCTGCTTTCATGGCGGACTACACAAAACGGATCTTATTTAATCTTGAGAGACTGCAATCCCGAAGATGTGCACAATTTTAAGTTCGACTCGGTCTGAAAATCATTAATTGTTGATTGTCAAAATATTTAGTGAAAATCATTAATTGTTGATTGTCAAAATATTTAGAGATATTTGACAATCGATCAGTTTATACAAAATATTGGGTTTTCTCCGGGTCCTGCGGTTTCCTCCCACTTTCCAAAAACATGCATGGCAGGCTGACTGAACACTCAAAAGTGTCCATCGGTATGAATGTGAGCGCGGATGGTTGTTTGTCTATGTGTTCCCCTGTGATTGGTTGGCAAGCAGTTCAGGGTGTGTCCCGCCTACTGCCCGAAGACAGCTAGGATAGCATGCCCGTGACCCTTGTGAGGATAAGCGGATGAGAAAATGGATGGATGGATAGAGATAGCCTATACCACACTTTGAGCATCAATTTGATAGATATCCTGTTATGGGTACAGTTTGACCTTTTCGGCATTTCTGCTGTTATTTAAATTGAGTAGATAATATTGAGGCTCTCTTTTGTTTGATAAAAGTGTGCTGTAGTTCCAGTGAAGTAAGTACGTGTGTAGGTGTTGCAATTTTTGTGTAATTGATGCCACTTTGCATGCTCTCTCCTGACAGTTCTCTCTCCCGGGCGCTGGAGCCTTGGGTGCGCTGGGAACACACAAGCTTGAATGCAAAGTGAGTTTACAAGTATGTTACAAATTATCAGCTGAGAATAACTTTGCGTGACTTGGCAGACGGCTTTACCTTGCTCACATGTTGTTTGGGTCAATATATTTCAGGGGTTTGCTCTTCCAATTTGACTGTCTGTATCTGACAAGGGCCCAGATGTGAACCCAGCCTACAGAGGTAAACTCTGTGTGTGTGTGTGTGTGTGTGTGTGTGTGTGTGTGTGTGTTCATGCATGAATAAGACTGGACAGTTTGGGAAATCTGCCAGTATATCTGATATTGTGGTCACTGTCGTCGAAACTCAATGGAATTAAATTTACATTAAAACGTCACATGTTTAGATTGTACTCTAATTGGTTTATCAATTAATCTTTTTTGGGTCATGTCGTCTGTCCACAGGTAAAAATATTTCCCTAATGTTTCTTTGCTAATTAAGCATCTGAAATGTTATCTAAACATCAACGGCATCATACCTGTTGCATTATCTTGACTAATCTGAGTCAAAGTTCTTTCACCTCTCCAGGAGAATTTAATTTTTGTAGTGACATAAGTGATCGAATCATAAAAAGGGGTTGTATGGGAATCAAAAATGTCGCTTTCTCTTTAACATCATCAAATAACAAAGCATACATCTTGTTACTTATGTACATGGGCATACTTAAGGATGTATGACCATCCATCCATTTTCCGATCTGCTTTATCCTCACAGGGGTCACAGGGCATGCTGGAGCCTATCCCAGCTGACTTCGGGCAGTAGGCGGGCTATACCGTGAACCGGCCCAACGCAGGGCACACATAGACATACAACCATTCACGCTCACACTCACACCTGGGGACAATTTGGAGTGCTCCATTAACCTGCCATGAATGTTTGGAGGATATGGGAGGAAACCAGAGTACCCGGAGAAAACCCACTCAGGCACGGGGAGAACATGCCGGAGCCAGAATTGAACCCTTCACCTCTGCACTGTGAGGCCGACGTGCTAACCAGTCGCCCACCAGTCCGCAGAGCGTGTATACATAATAACAAACATATGTTGCGCCGAAGAAATAGAAATATGAGTTTGGCTCTGTATTTTATCATGGTGTGCCAATAATAAAATATATTTTACAGACCAGTGAATTATCAGCTTCAAACCTCTTTAAAATTTCAAGTCTACTAGTCAAAAGTTTGACCACACTTTCTCATGCAATTGGGGATCCACTGTATATTATCTGTACTGTTTTCACAAACAACGATTCATATCTCCAATTTCAGTGAATTTGTCCACTGAAAAAAATGTTCAGAGGTGAAAAGCTCTTATACACAACGCATAACATATTTATTAGACTGCCTGTTGTAAATTGAATGCAGCTGCTTTTCGTTTCAGTGGGCTTTCAACGCTTAACCGTTCTATTCGGCCAATGGCCTTTGATTAACATTATAACTGGGAAAGTGGCTGGTTCTTAAATCCAGAGTCTCAAGCGAAAACCAAGCTTCACAGGAGGCAGCACTTATCGCCCCGTCATCAAATTACACTTACCTTTTGGGTTTGATGTGATAGCGTTTTGGTTGTCACTTGGAAATGGTGGAACTTTACCTCACCGAACTGTCAAATCATGGGTGTACAAATTTGATGTGGTGACCCCATTCAAATTAGTTGCACTGATGTGCAAGAAAATTACGACTCGCTGACAGACCCAATTTTGGAAATAGGGAGATAACAAAAGATTTGTTTACTATCAACCATCTTCACATGCCACTTTCAAATGAATTTTCACCTTTGCTTAATGCTTCCAGTTTTACAGTTTTGGACAAAACTGAAGAATTCACGCGAATTGTTTGGAGGACAATTATGTCATGAAAAACACAGCAACCCTTCAGGTGGTATTAAAATGTCCCAAATTATTGAACTCACAAGTGTTAATAATGTCAAATGAAATCATGATCAATTGCTTTTCAAATTGAAATCCAGTTTGCCCACTGGAAGATTTGATAAAAGTGGCTCTCCACTCCTGGACGAAGTATTGTAGCTTAGGACAGTGTCAAACTGGAATGAGGATTAGTAACTTGTTTTTCAAATATAAACATATTGTTCACTTATTTAGTTTAATTAGGGTGTTGCCTTGACTTTGACCCAACATTTGAATGTTACGTTATAATTTGGACTCTACTTTTATTTGTTCATCTGTTTCATGTGTAATTGTGTGTGCGCGTGTGTGTGTGTGTGTGCGCGCGCGCGCGCGTGTGGCGTGTGTGTGTGTGTGTGTGTGTGTGTGTGTGTGTGTGTGTGTGTGTGTGTGTGTGTTGCTATGTGGAAAATAAACAAACAGGAAACTCTTATAGAGAAATATAATATTTAATAATAAAATAATAACAGTGAATAGTGGTTTAAAAGCTGGTGTCGCAAGTCAAACTACCGTACTTGCTTGTCTTCAAGTAGCGTCATCCGTAGACAAAATGTTATAATGTATTGGTTTGTGTTTTCACTGTTTGCCCATCACATTAACAGGAAGGGGCATTGGTTAGCACGCCGCCTCATAGTACAGAAGAGCAGGGTTCGATTCCAGCTCCGGCCTTCCTGTGTGGAGTTTGCATGTTCTCCCCGTGCCTGTGTGGGTTTTCTCCGGGTACTCTGGTTTCCTCACACATTCCAAAAACATGCATGGCAGGTTAATGGAACACTGTACATTGTCCGTAGGTTGGACTGTAAGCATGGATAGTTGTTCGTTTCTGTGTGCCTTGCGATTGGCTGGCAACCGGTTCAGGGTGTACCCCGCCTACCACCTAAAGACAGTTTGGATAGGTTCTTGTGAGGATAAGCGGATTAGAACGTGGAGGGACGGATGAATTAACAGGAAGTGAAAAAAGGAGCAAATATAGATTTGATCCCCATTCTGAGAAGGCTGTCCACATCATGTTGGGTCATTCCAAAGGGGTTTGGTGGCTTTGAAGAAATGTTCTCCTACACAAAACTTATCCAACCATGCCTTAGTGGACCAGAAAGTGCTTTCTGCAAGTAGTTGCACACAGAATTGTCCATACTGTATCAGTAAACTGAAGTAATGGAGATTCAGGGGAACTCAGGGCATAGTCCAACCGCTGATTATTTAATTCGGAGGTGTTTCTTAAGACCCTTGTCCTTGCTGTGTATTATAGTAGCGTATACAGGATGACCAAAAAGTCACTCTATACTTCCTTCCTTTTTCCCATTTTGTTTCAGGTATCATTCAGCCAGACATGAGGCCATCAGCATTTGACAGTTTAGGGTGTGCAGATTTTCTAAGCTTATCATTCACCTGCTCAAATGACATGTATTAATTTACATAATTCATGTCGGGTTTCTTGAAACCGGATCTGTTGGTGTATTGTAAATTGTAAATGTTGGAGCAGGGTGACGGCCTTAAAGCTTCTCAAATTGGCACCAAACTGCTGTTGGGGAGAGAAAAACGTTTGCAACATGATTGGCATCGGCGCGGTACGGCCAAGGGAATGCTGAGACTGCAAATTATAAACTGTCAAATGCTGATGACAGTCTTGCAGAAAGTGGTGTGTAGCTGGTGATGAGTTTATATGTCCGTTAACATATTTGCTAAGTGAATTCATACACATAGTTAGTGGTCTGTCTCAGTCCGCCCTCCTCTCCTCCTCCCTGCATTTCATGGGGATGAAGTGCGACGCAACGTGCTCCCTCCTCGTCTTCTTCCCTCGCATGGGCCGCCCCTTCTGAGACAGCGCGATGAACATTTCTCTGCCATTTGTAGTCCACTTTGCCGAGGAGTAAGCATTGAAGTAGTTTTCTAGGAAAACCTCCTTGAAGTTGCAGTTTTCGGTGTAGGTCCTCTGCAAAGGGTCACAAGAAGGGCAGTTTAAACTCAGCCACGTGTTGTTGTGATAAGCAATTGTATGGTTTGCCATTGACATTTACCTTTCCCTGCAGCTGTCCAGCTTTGTTCATGGAGATGTAATGCTGACTCTTTATGCCTTTGATAGCCAGTATGCCCCCTTCAGACACTGTCCTGATCTCTAGGATGCCTATCAGACAAGTAAAGACATAGAACAGAACAGGTAAGATGCTGTTGACATCCAGCCTTCACTCCAGAATTCCCCCCCCCCCCCCTTTTTTTTTTTTAAACAAATAAGAACGAGACGGAAGTTCCTGTGGGTAATGAGAAAGTGGCCTCTCTGGCTTCATTCAAACTTGTTAGTTGACCTGCCTGGCCCTTGCACAAGCCCCAATTTATATGCCGTAGCACATATGGGAGACAGATTAGGGCTCTTCCACCAGGGACTGAGAAAATTACCTGCCTGTGTGAGCCTTGCACGCGATAGTCAAAACCTGCGCTTGAAAACCGAGAGAGTACGTGCATACATGCATTGTAAGAGCGGTTTGTGTTTTCATGTCAACAGCGAGTGATGAATGTCCGTACATTTGCATGCAGTACACCCGGGGGCTTTGTTGACAGCAGTACCATGAATGTTTGCTCAGTATTAAAGCGAAGCATGATGGACTTGAAAGTAAGGTGGAACAACGAGCCAAACTGCAGCTTTGATGATATTCAGACCGAAATAGTTGTACACTCACAGAACGCTATGAATTTCTGTACAGGGATATGGAACCGATTAGAGTTATACCAACAATTCTGCCTTTACCAAGATAATAATGATCAGTTTTGATTGATACTGTCATAGAGGTATCAATGTAACAATACTTATTGTTGTGCAAGTCAGTGAAGTGCGGTGAGGTTCATGAGTGGTGAGGCATGGACGGACCCCTCTGGAGACGGATATACACTACTCACAAGAAGTTAGGGATATTCAGCTTTTGGGTGAAATTTCAGGACAAGCCTAAAACACATTCAAAAGTAAACTTAATGTGACCTCAAAGCTTTTGAATGCACATGTCCAACTGTTAAATGTTTTCAGTACACAAGTTGCTGTTCTCTAAAGAGGAGCTTAACTGCAAAATTCACAACAGCTGTTTGATCCTCCAATCGACCAATAAATGTCTTGGTTGGATTATAGCTGATGTTTAAACAGTCGTCCTTATCATACTGTTCAGATTTTGACATCATGAAACCAAGACGACACCTAACAATGGATCAACAGTACCTTGCCATTGTGATGCTTCAAACAGGATGTTCTCAGACGGAAGTGGCCACTGAGCTTATAGTGTAACAGTGTATCAGCAGTTTCTAACAGAAATACCGAGAGACTGGAAGAGTCACAGAAAGATGTAGAAGTGGACGTCCTTTGGCCACATCCCATGCTGATGACCGCTATGTTGTGAACAATGCCCAGAGAAACCGGATGACAGCCACTCAACTCCAGGGACATTTAAGGAAGGTGAGAGGCACCCAAGTGTCACATTAGGTCATTTGAAACCATTTACATCAGTGTGATCTGAGTGTTAGATGACCCGCAAGGGTACCTGACTATACCACCAGGCACAGGTACCATTGTATTGCGTGGACCAGGGAGCATTTACGCCAGACGAGGGACTGGTGGGCCTCAGTGCTGTTCTCTGATGAAAGTCGATTCATGTTGAGCAGAAATGACGGCCGCCAATGATCTCGGAGATGTCAAGGAGCGCGCTATGCATTTGCCACTGTTGTCACCAAACTAGCTTTTGGTGGTGGCGGTGTTAAAGTGTGGGCAGGTGTGTCCAGCCAGTACAAAACTGCCCCACACTTTGTGAATGGTACAGATTGGAAGGGCTGCCCTTCAAGAAGAGAGGGATGCCACGCATCAGCAGACAAGAAGTCGTCTTGTGAACAGCATGAGACATTGTCGTCAAGCTGTAATTCGTGCTGAAGGGCACATGACGAGTTATTGAGAGATGACATTTTTTCGATTTTGGTGGACCCACCATCTCTGTTAACTATTGTTTCAATGAATTGTTTGAGATGAAGAAATCGCCAGTGCATCCTTCAACTTATATGTCCTACTTTCATGAAGACATCACGGTAGTGTGAAGTTTTTACATTTTCCATAAATTTCACGTGAAAGCCAAATATCCTTTTTTCTTTTTTTTTTGTGAGTACTGCAGTGTATAAATATGAACCCAAAATAGAAGATTAGCCTGTATGTGAATTTCGATTGTTTGGAAATATTGAAGTAGAACAAAAGCTTATTTAACCCTTTCAGGGAGAGCGGTTCCGACATTGCACAGTTTATCATGTTATCAGGTTACAGGCTTACCTCACCTGTCTCTAATGTGCATGCACAACAATAAAAAATAGTTAATTTGAAACTTTATTATTTTAGAAAAACATACTAGCAACATCTGTGTGGCAGCAATACATCATACACATGACACAAAGCATTTCTTTTCCCACCACCATTTGATATGACGCGTCCAAACTCTTGGCACCTGACCATTGGAGGAAAGAGGGAAGACCTCTACTAGAGCTGTTTTCCACACTGACATTGAGCATGCGGTGCTAATCTCACTTGCTAGATCACAAACAGATGAGGTGATCCCAATCTTGGAATGTTGTTTATGCTCAGCACTCTCCGACTCACCATTGCCATCCCTTGGGTGCCTGCTGAGCTACGACATGTCATATCGGCAGTCCCAAAGTTCTACCTGTCTATTTGTAGACCTTTCACACACTTTTAAGTTTCGAATTTTTATTAATTTATTAGCGCAAACTATACTTGACCCTAACGAGGACAAGCGGGATAGCTTCACTGTGTTTATTTGTATCGTGCAAAAGCATCATGTCTCTCAGAGCATGAAAGTGTTCTTCCACTGATATATGAGACAGTCGAAGAGTTGTTTGGTCTACTGTGCAAAGATGGAAAACTTGTACAGTATCCTGCACACATTTCAACGCTGGTACTGTACACATTTGTCTTTAATAATTATTAACAATTACAATGTTAACCAGCAGCTCCTATATTTTGTTGTTCTACTTCTTCCATTCATAACTTTGCTGCTGTGAATTGGGAATTTCTCCATTGCGAGACTAATAAAGGTTTTCTTATCTTATCTTATCTTAATTTAAAGAACTTGGTCTTGTGTTCTTATTAAAAAAAAGATCGAGAATTCAATTTTCAAATGGTAATTGGAATGGATTTGCTGCAACACTGTGTTAAAATTGAATTTGTTGGCATGGTCTTTATTCATTCGCTGGAGTTTTTTTCCCCCCATCCTGAAACGACATGATTAACTGCCTGCATTAGTCCATATTTCAATATGCATTATATATGTAGTTGCCCCTGACACCAAGTATAATTTGCCATTCTTCTCTCTCCCCACAAACTAAATAACACATAACATGGAGGTTTTAGGGGTTTTTGTTTTGTTTTGTTTGAACTGCCGTGGTTCCATTTGGTTTTAATCAACCTGGCAATGGATTGGCTGCTTTTTTTAAAATTATTATTTTTTTTATTCTTGCAATCACCATCATATTTTCTGCACTGCCCCTGGAGGTTCACATTAATGTCCAAGTGCTGACAATCACCGTTGCCTAGCTTGCTCAAATTGAAACCATCTTATTTGTTCCACTACTTCTTTGTTTTTGTTTTTTTGAATATGTAAACCAAATTTAAAACGATAAAAAGCGAAGTAGCCTGGGAAATGACATGATCAAGTGTCAAAGTGTGTCATAATGTATCCATAAAGAGAGGGAGAGAGAGAGATTACTGTATATGTAAATTTGTTTATATTGATTGCTGCAGTGCGACTGTATTTTTCCAGAAATACCAAAAATAGACAGCAAAGAGCAAAGTTGCCTCTCGGGTAACAATCGGTGCTTTTTGAAATGTCAAAAAAGTTGTAAAACATGTACCACAGGCATGCTTCCAGTCGGGAATGTCGGAATTTAAAAGAGTGGTAGTCTCAGTTTCACATTGTGGTTTCTTTTTTTTTTCTTTTTTTTTTTTTAAATTTTGAAACAATGCCTTTACTGTAGTTTAGAATGATATAGAAGAGGGTACCGTACACTGGTGGTTGAATCAAAGGCTTTTGCGTTAAATATCTCCGCGTTTGCGTGCAATTGTTAGTTACTATCTTTGTTGCCAACCATTGAACATCTTTACCATTTTCTTTTCTTGTAGCTCTTGAATGTGATCTTCAGAATACCATTTCTGACTGATATTCAGAACTCTTCACTCACCAATAACCAGACAACTTTTGACTTTTTATTTAATTTGTTTATTTTTTTAGATGGCACATGCTTTGTAGCCACCGCAGATAGAGATGACGGAAATCATTTTGGTAATCATGGTGAAATGTCCTGTCTGGAGGTTATTTTAGTTCACTTTTGGTGCCTGTAATTTATTGAAATCCTCCTCTAATCACAGTATGTTTTGGGGAGAGTAACTCAGGCAGAACGAATGTGCCGGAGTGAGTGTGTGAGTGTGAGTTCACACGCACTTGTCAGGCAGCCTTTGACAGTGTTGTTATGGTTTGACAGGCATGCCACCAACACCACCTGCCGGGTTTTACCGCTGTCAGTCTGGCTACACGAGCACACGACAACTCGAGAAAAGTTAAATATCTTACTTTAACAGTCAGTGCTGTTTATATCTGCTCTTACATTCATCTTAACGCGTATTAAATGTGGCATTTACAAAATTAAAGAAGGAATGTTGAACAACGTTGCTGCCAGCACAAAGCATTTTCTGCTTCGTTAAATGATTAGAGCTGAATGATCTCTATCTTTAAAGTAACAAGTTTGACCTCAGAAAAGTTACAGCTCACCTGTCTCCATAAATTATCTGTTGTTTTTTTGATAAAGGACAAACAGTGCTTCAGAAATGTATGCGACTACCACCCCGTGCAGACTTCATACCACAGCTGCCGCAAATTAACAACATTCGTAATATTTATTTCTATTTCTGTCATAGTTAATACAGCATTATGTGGAAGCTCTGAAGCTCTTTCACCAAAATGACATTTCGAATATTTCTTCACGATGAAGAGTAGTAGAGGATCCTGAGCAGACAAATATCGAACTTCTCAGAGAAGTCCGGTGAATTAAAAACTCTTATTCAGTCAGTTTTGTTTGAAATGACTCATTTCAGTTTAAACTGGTAAAATGTCACATGCTCACTCAAATTCCTGAGTCATGCATCATCATACTGCATATTGTTAAACGGTCTGTTGTTATTTTTGATGAGAACTGGTCTAATCATTTGTTTTAAGCACTGTATGTCCACATACAAGTTCCCTTTTGAACAAAATGTACAGATGATGGCGGCAATGTCGCCAGTCAGAAGCCTGTGAAAGCCACAGCAACTCATTTGGACATTCTGACACCACTTCAATATCGCGAGCGATTACATGTACATTAGCATGTACACATTGTAAACATTCAACATGTAAACCTCTCCAAGAAGACAACGTTTTCTGAAATCAACCTCTTATCTGTCATCTGAACTCAGCACACGTAATGTCAATAGATATTTGTGTCATGCTGTCTTGGGGACAGCCCACGTTGGACTATCTTAATATCGCTGTTAGGCATAACTCGATTCAAGGTTGGTATTTAGAATGCGTTTTCAGTGCCCAGTAGCATTAACAGACAAGAATGCAGGTGGTTGACATCGTGCTCCTTGAGATTTTTTAAAAGTGACAAAACAGTCGTCTTACTGTAACAGTTGGTTAGGTCCTGAGTCCCACTGATGTTGCCTTCATCATCAATTGTCAGGAACCACTGGGTGCGACTGAACAACTGTCGGATCCGCACATCTCCTCCCTCCATGTAGTCATAATTCCTGCTGTGACGCTCGTGTCTCGAGCAGTTCATGATGGCAGTGAGTTGCGCCGGAGTGCAGTCACCGTAGACCACACGCACACTGCCCAATAGGAAGATGGCATGCAGGTAGAGTCCCGAGAAAAGATTTGGAAGGTTCCATGTCAGCATCCATTTGCGCATTATAATACAATGCAGTGGGGATCGATGAACAACATAGTGAACTCTTGTCACACCAGCTGCGAACTCAGGGTCCGTGTTCTTGCAAGAGGGAGTCCCTGCGGGGCTCTGAGTCAGGCTCGTTGTGGAGGAAAGAGTTCCCAAAGTTGGTTGGAGTTGAAAGAAGCCGGAGAATACTCTGAAGGAAATGGGATGTGATGTCTTATCGCAATTTGTCGTCTTCAGTGACGCGACATGTTGTCTTCTCCATCCCCCGAGACCGTAAATCTATCAAAGGACAGCAGAACACATGTCTGGAAATGCTACGGAATCCTATATATTCCTTCGAAAACAATTTGCTGAAGTAGCACACGGTGTAGTATTTCTTGTCAAATAACTATGTTTGGGTATAATTTGACAGGCGTGTGCTGACATGTGAGAAAATATGTCACTGACGGAAAAATGTAAAAAACGTAATGACTTACATGTGACGCAAGGACTTGCCAGAGTTGAATTCCCTCTCAGCACGAATTTGGATGGAAACACCTAAAATAAGTCCAGCAGTGCAGTGAGTTGAGAGCTTGTGTCTATTCCAATGGACGCCTGCCCGCTACTGGCAGAGAGACTGTACATGTGGAACCTCCACTGTTGCTGAGATAAATGCCTCCCACTGACCTCACTTGAGAGCAATTAGATCCCAACCAGTCAGCTGTCCGTGGCTGTGATGCAGTCGAGCAACACCCTCCGCTTGCCTCCCGCTGTTTCTCACACTCAGGACGTGAGAGGGAGCTATAAACTCAAGAGCAGCCTCTCACAGGTGTGCGTTTGTACTCTCACTATACAACCTCTGCCTTGTCCAAGAAACATTTTGCCTTTCAAGTACTGCATGCACAGGGACTTCTATTTATGCTGTATTTGCTGGAATATGATAAGACTGTTGGGGAATCTTACCTATCATTTTAAATGCTACGCTGACTGTTGGTTTTCTTCGTTGAACCCGATTCCTGGAAAGGATTTAGCGACTGACATGAAACCGCTTCAAAGAAGAGCTCTGGCGAGCCCTTCTTATTGTGTGTGGTAGTGGGGAGAAACAAGTTATGGCTGGCAGGTATACATCCAAGAAGAGAAAATAGAAGACATAACTGCTCAGTATTCATCTGTGTGTCCTGGGTCGTTCGTATTTAACGTCACAATTTATTGCGTTACGTACCTGGAATTTTCTTGCAAGTGGATATACTTCGAAAGTTTAGATGGGCCCTGAATGGCGAGCTCCCCTCGGAAGGTCAGGGTTGCAGGCCTTCTGGCTGCAGCAGGTCCCCTTCGCATCTTTTATGGTCGTAATGATCAGATTTATTAGACGTTACCCTTGCCTGTTTGTCTGCCCTTTAAACCACCACAGGGACAGATCACACTCTGGTCTGCCCACTTGGACGTTTTGGTTTCATAGACTTAACACTGATTCACAATGAGAAATGTGCTATCAAGAGGTATTAAAAAATATTGCCTTGCTGGAGCAACCTTCCTAATTAGCTGTGATTTTACTCCCCTCCTTTTTCCCAAGCTCAAGGAGTATATCAAGGGGACCTGTTTTGCAGATGTGGGTGGCATCAAGATGGCGGCTGAGGATCCGAGAAGAATCCTTCCACAAGTGGATGGCAGTCTTGCTAAGAAGGCTGAAAATGTGTGTATGCCTTCAGGGGGATGACTTCAAAGGGGAATATTTAGGGATATTTCAGAGTTTGGATTCAAAATACGGGTGGCCCGGTGATCAACTGGTTAGCGCGTTGGCCTTACAGTGTAGAGGTGCAGGGTTTGATTCCGGCTCTGGCCTTCCTGTGTGGAGTTTGCATGTTCTACCCGTGCCTGAGTGGGTTTTCTCCGGATACTCCGGTTTCCTCCTGCATTCCAAAAACATGCATGGCAGGTTAATGGAACACTCTAAATTGTCCGTAGATGTGAGTGTGAGCTCGGATGGTCATTGCAATGGAAGATGCAATCACGCAGACTCACTCTCCCATCACAACTCCCAATTCAAAGTGAGCTCCCATTGCATTCTCAGAATCTTGTTTCACATCGGCTGTACACCACGTACACATTTTCTTAATTGGACAACAGCATACAGTGTTTAGCCCGCAACTCTGTCCTTTGAGCATTTGTCTTGTCAGTAAATCTCTTAATTGCCGTAAGGCTCGATGTCTATCAGGTTAGACTTATTGTTTCCTTTGCGGGACAGGAATATTTGTGAGTGTTAGTCCTTGATGCCTCGTCCACAATTTATGATAGTTTCCCCTCTTACTGCCAGATACATCTGCCACCACGCAGTGTCACCTTGCAATACTCTAAAAGCATTCTTGAAGAGAGAAGAGTCGCTGCGTGTGTATCCTCACTCTGTCTTGCAGCGATATGAGTGCATTCATGTTGGGACAGTGAATTAAGTCTGGGTATGTCTATTCTTAGCACCGTTTTAGACCATTGTTTGGGTTCAGCTTTTGCTTTCTAAATTCCATGATAATTGGGGCTCTCTCAGGATTGGAGCCTCATAACATTAGCGGCAAGTAAAAATAACTGACTTATAAACACACACACACACATATTCACACACACACATGCACGCGCACACGCAGTGACGCAATGAAGCACGTTTGCGGCAAAGGATGTTGTACTGTATAAAGGAACAAAGACGGCCGACAAATCAAAATACTGTACAAATGAGGAGCGTTCTTGTTTACTGACTCATCCCAGCAAATGATCACCCTTGATTCTTGTACAAGTCAGTAATGAAGTAAAAATGTTTAAAATACACAGTTACAGCAGGCTTCAAAGGAAGAGAAAGAACATTTTGACATGTGTGGGAACGCACGAAAGAGTTTGCCAAAAAGACTAATAAACTCCAACAAGGAGAAAAATAGTCTCATAAAAGTAGCTGTTTAAAGTTGTTTCAAGCAATCCCAAGCTCTAGACAGCACAATAGGCTTAGGTTGTATAAGTCCAGCATGAACAAGACAAACAGCTGCCATTTAGGGGAAAGAATAGATTAGAAATAGAACCAGGGGGAAGTATTGTCCATTTATGTCGATGTGATTCACAAAATTTTGAAGTGAGTTCTGCACCTGGATGGCAGGTAGTGGAGAAAAGCAAATACAAGGGCCTCACGTGAGACCGACGACTGGTTCCAGTTAAGAATCTGGCAGCTAAATTTTGCACAAACTGTAAGAGATTGAGAGCAGATTGACTGCGGCCAGCGAAGCGCAGAGGGATTTACAGTAAACGAGATGAGAGAAAACAAATGTGTCAGTCTTGAGCTGAAGGTAAATTGGAGGCAGAGGCCACACAAATATTTGTGTATTCTCAGCATTTCATCCACACAAACTGTTATTAACATCACAAGAAAGTGTAGTTTTTAGAAAACTCTGGACAGAGCGGAGACTTTTCCAGGATTGATTTTGTGTCTAGATCGCCTATTCTACTTGTTCGTTTTAAACAGCTTCACAGTTGTGCAGTTTTTCAAACGATTAAGAGTAGATCATGTGAGAAATTACACTTTTGGACAGAAAGAACTCGGAGCGGAACATATTTTGTGTTAGAGAGATTTTATTATGGTCCAATGAAACCAAAGTTCAAAATCACGAAAAGTATTTTGGCAATAGAGTTACGACAGTAACCTCCACTGATTACTTGATTTTAAAAGTAACAAAGTTAGATTATTAGTACGTACTTCATTAAGATACAACCGGTTTTGCCAATACAGCAATCCCTCGTAGGGTTTATGTTCCGACCCGCGTGGACAAAATCTGAGTAGCTATCAAGTATTTGTATAATTGTATATTTTAAAGCTTTGTGTATACTCTACACTGTAATACCAACAATCAGTATATGCATATGAGCTGATGTTTTCATTTTTGGCCATTTGGGGTCACGAATCGCAAATTCAACATTTTACTAACCGTAACGTTTCATGAGGAACGACCTTTAAAAGGCGGGCTTGACCTATTTAGCTCAGCTGCTTTGTGTGCAGAGTGACGTCCGTTGCGGCTGCCAACAGGTCATGAAAATATACATGTGTTTACTCTGTTTTGTTACTGTTTGTTCAATTAAGAGTTTCAAAGCACTAGTGGCTGTTTCCATCCTGCCGCAAGTCAAACCTCCTCTCATGATGGCAGTTCTTTCCAACTAGCGATGATAGCCTTCATTAAATTAGCGAAAGTCATTTACTTTCATGGAGACATGCAGGAAAGTAACTTAAGATAATCGGGCTCTGCAATAGGCACATTACACTTTAACTTCTTTTATTAAGTATGAAATGATGCCAAACTTATGACTTTCTCCCTGGCTTGCTCAGATTGCTACATAAGTCAGCAGTAACAGTCAGTGTGCAAAAATACTCACAGCAAAATCGGATGACATAAAAAAATAAACAGTGATGTAAGTACAATAAAAAAAAAATCAGCGACTCAAAAAATGATATTATGATGACTATTGAGACGACTGTACTTTATTAGAAAAGCATTTTTAACAGTTTAATAACTTTTTATGAAAAATAAAATAAAATTAGTCTTTCTTGAATGTTAACATAAATTACTTGTTTATATAATAGATACAGTGGTTCTTAATTCACCTTGTTAGAGGTATCGAAATATTTCAAATATTTCTTCCAAGTTGATATTGGGTTTTTGAAGCAAGATAACATTTTGTCGCTAGGACAAACCTGAGTATTTTTGTCTATAGCTGAAACAAACTGAAAATACTGACTGCATTTCCATCTTGAAAACACAAATCTCTCCCCTCCTTTTATTCCTTGTGTCGCTGGCTGCTTCGTACATACACATGGGCCACCCTTGACTTGGCCATATGTGACATCACCCCCTGAAATGGAAGAAGAAAGCAAATACTGTGTAACTTTTGACAAAGAAAAATGACAAAAATGTTAACGTATTGACTAGGATCAGTGACTTTAATCTGATTACCGGTCTGCAAATAGTAATGCGTTAAATTATGCATTACTCATTATACAAATTAGAGTAAATCATGACTAAGTAATGCATTACTGACACGACTGTTTGGTGCCAAACAACACAGCTTAATCACCAACAGAACATCATACCTACAGTGAAGCACAACTGTCGTAGCATCATATTTTGAATGAAAATGAAAATCGGGCCTTATTCCAGTTGGAATGAACTATGCTCAGTTCCAAATGGCAGTCAGTATTAGCACAAAACCTGACTCATTATAAAAATTAGAGTAAAGCATTATTAAGTAATGTATTACTGACACGACTGGTGCCAAACAACACAGCTTAATCACCAACAGAACATCATACCTACAGTGAAGCACAACTGTCGTAGCATCATATTTTGAATGAAAATGAAAATCGGGCCTTATTCCAGTTGGAATGAACTATGCTCAGTTCCAAATGGCAGTCAGTATTAGCACAAAACCTTCAGTCTTTACTAGAAAGCATGACCCCCCCTCCAAAAAAGAAAAGCCTGAATTTTATTTGAGGTTAATCAGAGGCGCTTTAATTGGCGGCAGGTGTGTGCTGACTCTTTATTTAAAATGAAATTGAATATAATGAGTTAATTTTATACACCGCGACATAAAAGTTTTAACAGGGTGTGCAGTCATGTGAAACCATATTATGAGGTTTAATGAAGATTTCTAAGTCCAACTGTTGGATCGAGGATTCTGAGATGCTCACAGTTGTTTTAATGTTTTGTGTTCAGAATCTTACACTACCATGCGTGTTTTTGGAATGTGAGAGGAAGCCGGACAACACCCATGCAGGCATGGGAGAGCATACAAACTCCACACAGGAAGGCCAGATTCGAATCCACGAACTCTGTACTGTGAGGCGGACGTGCCATCCAGTCACCGATCGTGCCACCATCCAAGGAACATATTCTGACCAAAAAATCTTAATCTTAAAAATATAAACAGCATGTGCCTGCGTGGGTTTTCTCCGGGTACTCCGGTTTCCTCCCACATTCCAAAAAACGTGCATGGCAGGCTGATTGAACACTCTAAATTGTCCCGAGGTGCGAGTGTGAGCGCGGATGGTTGTTCGTCTCTGTGTGCTCCGCGATTGGCTGGCAACCAGTTCAGATGTGTCCCCCGCCTACTGCCAGAAGACGGCTGGATAGGCTCCAGCATGCCTCGCGACCATTGTGAGGATAAAGCGGATCAGAAAATGAATGGATAGTATTTTATTTGAAAATATTTTTAGAAATCCTTTTGTGAGGGTTACAATTTTGAATTTCCATGTAGTATTTTCATGAATGTTAACTTTCTGTGGTGGCTCAGATGAGTCACCACTTTGTTTTGTGTCCTTTAAACCACCCATGTTAAATATACGTAAATGACTCAGCGTGGTCTACCTTATTCAAAGACTGCTTCATTAAAGGAAGGATCTGAAATTGAACTGGAGGAGATTGCTGCCATGAGCATTTAGTGTACCAATGTCGCTTTCTCTTTGATACAAAATGCTTCCAGATGAATTTCTTAGACCATTTGAGTGGCTACGTTTCCCTTTCAGTCCCGCTCCTCTTTCTTGAAAGTCTTCTTCCAGCGATGTCACGCCGTGTGCTGCTCCACGCAGCTGGCGAGTAGCTTGTTGTGACACAAACCACCCCCTCATCCAGGCCCCACTCGCACATGCTTTTCAAAACAGACCAACATATAGTGTGTTGTTAAAATGCTGTGGTTAATTTAGGTGGCGCATTTAACAACCATAAAACACCGGGTGGGCTTTCAAACTGCGGGGTGCAGTGATAATAAGACTCGCGAGGTTCAAACACATAAAGAGAAACAATATTGACTTGAAAAGAGTCTCGTGTGGCTTCACTTAGCTAAATGGGGCGCTTAACGAGGCTGGTATGAAGCTGGCTAGCGTTGGTGGGTTGTGTGATAATGAGGGACACGACTGTTTTACACAGTGTTTCTGGAGCTGTTTGACTTTATGCAAGCCAGTCGCACAAACATTTCATCACAAACGACAACTAACCATGAAGGGTCATATTGTACGTTTTGGATACATCTTCATTATTGGCAGACACTGAGGATTAATTGATTCGCTATGCCATGGCTGAGCTCGAGAAGGCGTGATGCAATGAAGGTCGCGGGCGTGCAGCAAACCTATGCCAGCTGACTTCGAGTGGTGGGCGGGGTACACCCACATAGATGAACAACCATTCGCACTCACAGTGACTCACAGGGACAAAAGTGTCATACTCGAGCCCCGGGGGCCAGATCAGGCCCATCACACCATTTTATTTGGCCCGCGAAAGCAAATCATGTGTGTCAACTTTCATGATCCTTGCTCAAATCTGTACCGATATGTGAAATTGTCATGTGTAATGTTGAGAATTTGCAACAGTGTCACCTGAGAAGCCAGACCTGCTGTAGTTGGGATAGGAGATACATCAAAATGGAAGTCCGTATGGTGAAACGGTTCGTGCGTATTGGATTGAAAATATCCATGCCATGTGAGCGTCCAGGATGCATTTGCAGAGACTGCACAACAAGTCAAAGGGATTTCCCTGTTGTGAATGTGGATGACATACCAAAGTATTCGGGCTACACCGATCAGAAAAAAATAACAAGTCATTCTGTAATGTCTTTTTCTGACGAGGAAAAAAAAAGATATTATTTCACAAGAATAAACTATCGTGAGTTGAAAACATACTTTTGAGTCCATATTAGGATCCGCAAAGAAGCACATCAAAGGAAAAGATTATCATCGGTATGAACAGTTTAATGAAGCAAGAGTCTACTTTTCTCAGAAAAAAAAAATGTTCATACCGCGATCTTTCTTCTCTTTCTCCTTCTTTTTATTGTGGACCCAACACACTTTAGTTTATGAGTCAAGGCGTGTTGCTGTTGTCTGTCTGACCAAATCTGTTTAACCAAAGGGAGACATCTGTTTCTGTTTACCTGTGACATCTGTTACTGAGAATTAGTCATATAACATTTGCAACATTATGCTTTGGGGCACACATAGAAATAATAGTTTACGTGATCTTCTTGGAGCAAAATATTACTATAATTCAGCCTAAAGCGCACAGACCTTCACAAAATGGATTGCGTGGGGGGAAAAAAATATGCGGTTCTCATTCATTCTACCTCCAATTTAAGTTATATTGACCCTGTAGCTTTTGTGTAATCATTCTGGTATAATGCCCTGCGATTGGCTGGCAACCAGTTCAGGGTGTCCTCGGCCTAGTGCTCGAAGACGGTTCGGATGGGCTTCAGCATCCCCCGCGACCCTTGCGAGGATAAGATCAGAAAACGGATGGATGGATGGATTCTAGCATTAAGCCAAACACACACAGAGCAAAGTACAAGACCTTCATGGTGAAAGTCATTAGAAAAGAGTTTAATTTCTTTCTTGATTGACAATTTCACATGAAAATGTGTCATGATTCAGTTTCTGTTAGTCTTAAGCAGGTGGCAAAGGTGGTACGGTCTTTCCATTTGCTGTTACCCATCATTATCAATGGACTATTTAAAGACTTCCAAGCCGACAACTGACTGTCAGATAATTTTCCTTGGCCAAGCCGTTGTTCGTGTGCAATTTTCGAGGTGTACCAGATTTGGCGCGTTTTTTGTCGTTCTTTGTTTCTTGCTCTCCATTTTTTTGGAAGTAGTCATTTACTTTGAGAAGTTATTCGCAGTTGGTATTTGTCGTGATTTGATTCTCTTGTCCTTTTGAGACTAGCAATTTCCGTTGTATTTTCCTTGCCTTTTGCAAGCGCTTTTTGTTTCATTTTTTTCCTGGTGTGTTGA
Source organism: Hippocampus comes (assembly GCF_001891065.2). NCBI lineage: Eukaryota > Metazoa > Chordata > Actinopteri > Syngnathiformes > Syngnathidae > Hippocampus > Hippocampus comes. The sequence continues at coordinate 3,557,037 of NW_017805824.1, forward strand.
CCAACTTCATTATTTGTACTTTGTCGGTCTTGCGTTTGTTAAGTAACCATTTTTGTACCACAATCTTATCCTTGTTGATGTCTGTGGGATCCACCCCTATCCAGATAATTCCGAATCGTTCCAAAATAATTTTTATCCATCCTTATTGCAGTGTCTCACGATTTCAACCCTTTGCTATTTTTATCATAATTGTATGAACAAGGGATTAAAATGAAATACAGTTTTGTTTTGTGGACTCGGAGGAGGCATTTGACTGTGTCACTTGGGAAGTCCCGTGAGGGTGACTCCAGCAGTTTGGGGTACCAGAGCCCCTGATATTGCCTGTTTGGTCCTTGTGCCGTGATCCTGATTCTGCATTGGTCCGTCAAGGTGAAGTGCTGGAACGACTCAAGACACGCTGGGGAGACTACAGTATATCTCGCAGCTGGTCTGGGAGTGCCTTGGGATCCTCCGCCAGAAGAACTGGATGAACTGGCTGGCAGGGGAGAAGTCTGGGCTTTGTTGCTTAAGGTTCTAGCCCTGCAACCTGATCCCAGATAAGCAGAAGACAACGGACGGACAGATAGATGGCTTGATGGACGGAGTAACATTAGGTCCCCTTCCTCAACTGGCTTTGCCTTTTTTGCTTATGTATTTGAATCAATTTCTGGCACGGATTGCAGAAAGTATTATGTGACAGTGGCAGGAAAAGAGAATTCAAAACAAGCAAATTATACAACCCATAATCACCAACACTGGAGCTATTCTTCATGTGACGCGAGTGCTGGCTGTCAGTAATGATTTTTGCAAGTCTAATTTAAGCTTTAGAATTGTTTGCCATCTTTGTGAGGTTAAGTTGATGTGTGACCATGAAGCACAATGTTCTTGGTTTTAAACTGGCTGTAGCCTTTGTTGAATATTATTCTCCCTTCACCCCCACCCCCCCAATGGCAGAAAGGCCGGGCGTACGGACTATTATTTAGTTCATGGGTGGGCAACTCCGGTTCTCGAAGGCCGGCCAGTATCCTGGATGTTTCTCTCTCTGCTCCAACACACCTGAATCAAATGATCCGGATCATTATCCAGCATCTGGAGAGCTTGCTTAGTTGATCATTTGAATCAGGTGTGTTGGAGCAGTGAGACATATAAACCATCCAAGATACTGGCCCTCGAGGGCCAGAATTGCACAACCCTGCTCTAGTTGGACATTCATCATAACCGTTGGCATTCTGGTCATGGTTAGTGATTTTGTGGGCAAATGATTTTGGAATTACATAATATTGCATCTATTCCTGCCACTATGACCGCAACAATTTCCAGTAATATTTTACAATATATGAGAAATAATATGGCTTTATCATACAAGCCCTACATCATAGGTTTATGTATTTCAACTCCATCACTCTCAGGAGCACAATCTTATTGTCTCCTCAAAATTGCTAATACTGTATTCTTTTTCTATAAGCCACAGAGGAGATTGTTGCTCTGATTGTTAGCAACTGAAAATTGGGACCATAAAATGAAGAGTCTACGCCAAATGGATGGACTTTTAACCACTCGAAGCAAAGGAGCCCTGTTTCAGAATGTGCTTCTACTTAATCCATGTCCTGAGTTGTGTGAGCGTTTTGCATATATCACACACTTGTAAACCACTTTTGAACAGTAGATATGCAGAGAATGAACCCCCAAGTATGTCTGCTTCCAATTAAAGGCAATGTCAGACTCTGAGGCCAACCTTTGGTGCAAATTGACTGACCACTTTTTGGACTGCAGAAGCACCTGCAAGCCCGTTGCACCTCACATCCCAGTTTAGGAAGTATATGGCCTGAGGTATTTTTGGGGGAGTTTAGTAGTGCTGTTAATGTTATTTAAAGCACATGCAAATATGCATTTTGACATGGCAATTATCCATCCATCCTTTATCTGAACCGCTTTATCCTCACAAGGGTCACAGGCGTGCTGGAGCCTATCCCAGCTGACTTCAGGCAGTAGGCGGGGTAGACCCTGAACTAGTTGCCAGCCAATCGCAGGGTACAAATAAACAAACAACCATCCACACTCACAATTACATCACACCTACGAACAATTCAGCGTGATCAGTTACCCTACCATTATAAAAGTTTAATTTGTGAGTTCTCAGTTAAAAGATCTGTCGAGTGATCCTAAAAAATTATTTCCATTTCATGGCTGTACCCGGACCGCAACCACAGGGGCATGTGATCAATATTCCATCAAGCCATTGTCTCTTTATAATGCTTGCTCAGTCAGCACTGACAGCATCGTGTAACTATTGATCACAAGCTGCAGTTCCTTCACAATAGCATGACTGAAGAAAAGTGACATGAATCAAATTAACTGCATGTGGAAGCAGGCATCCCGCACTGAACTCACATGAGATTAGAGTTGAAGTCTCTAGAATGGGGAACAATTACAACTAACGACTCATCTGTGGTTAACACAATCACATAAATTAACCATACAGGATTGATGGCCAGCAAGTTCGGCTGTAGACATCCGAGTGACAATAGCTCCGAAGGCATCCCAAGTAAAAAAAATAAAATTAAATTCAAATAAAAAACTTCGATGTCATTTGGCATCGCAGAGCAATTGAGGAAACTTGCACAGTGTCTTGAATCAAGGCTTGAAAAACTTTTTTGTCATTGATGGGCAACTTTGCTAAATTCATTTGATGAACAATTTACTCATTTTAAGGTACAATCCCAGGGAACAGAAGCAAGGGTTTTATTAAACTAAAACAAATATGACAAGGTAATGAGTCGGGCTGCAGCTATTGAATATGTCAGTATTCGAGAAGCCTCCTGAACATTCTACAGAATTATTGTGTATTCAGATAAGCTATTTTTTTACTGTACTGTATTTTATTGTAAATTTCAGTGGGGCAAAAGCATCGTCTTATGTTTTTAATTTGTTGGTGTTTGTTTTCAGCTCCAGCTGGAGTGGAGGGCGTTCCCTCCAGCAGCGTACCTGTCATGTATTGCAATCAGTGTCAGTGGACGATTTAAGGACTGTCAGTCGACAACCCAATGTCGGATGATTATTCGCCTTGCTCGTGACTCTCGTACCGAGTGCGATTCTCTCTAGACGTTCATGATCGTGTTCTGCATTCTTGTCCATGACATCATTTCTTCTCCTTGTAAGTTTTAGTTAAGATTCTAATTCATAGTGTTATTTTTTACTTTCGTGATTTAATTTTCTTGTCCTTCCTGACATGCTATTTAGGTTGTTTCGTTATTTCTTGCCATTTGTTTTTTTAGAAATGTTAAAACTAAAAATAAAGACATTTTTAGAGAGAAGGATGATTTTAGCCTACTTCCAGTATCATTTGAATGTGTGACATGTCAGTCGAAAAAATTTTGTAAATAGCTTAGAAAGGAGACTGAATACCTGCTGTAAATTTAACAGGTTAATTGATTCCAGATCGACATGGTGGGAATTCAAACATCGTTAATTTCATTGTTAACATTCCAAGACTGGCAAATAAATTGCCTATTCTGTTGCTCGGATTCGAGGCACAGACAGGTGGAGCCTGTATTTCTGAATCTGCTCTTAAACTTAGCCCTCGCTCAAATAGTACCTCATTGCCGTTTTATCTTGCAGTTATTTATCGTCCCCCTGGCCTGTATTCTGGCTGTTTTGATGAATTTCCTGAATTTATGGCTGACTTGGTGACTCACGCAGATTATATATGAATTATGGGTGACTTTAATATTCACATGAATGAAAGGATGAGAACGTTTGATCATATTACCCCGATACTAGCGACGGATATTTGAGCTGCTGCCTCAGTGAAAATGTTTAAAACACGACTAAGGCTTATTTATATACTCTTGCATTTCGTTGAAGTACTTGTTGGCCCTTTTTGGAAGGAAAACGGAAAAAAAGGGGAACTTTTGGGCGTTGTATTGTGGCTCAACAACAAACCAAAAGTTTTTTGTTATTGTTTTCCAAGTTAGTGGAGTGACTTTTTTCCACCGGGAACATATAAAAAGGTCTATTAATGGCCGGGAATTTGACATGAAGACACATTTGAAACGAGCATCAAAAATCAAGATTTTATTGCAGAAAAGTAGGACCAGAAGGTGGTGCAGTCATGCTTGGGTTCCATTTTCAGTTCTGGCACAGATTCAGGCCATCTTGAAGAATGTGAAAACCATTGGAGTTGTGTTGGTCAAACTGCACTCTGTGTCGATCATCTCACAGCACGTCCCCGTCACAAAAAGACGACATAATAAGGCTTTTGGGGTGGTGCAACAGCAGGGGCTGTATCATCGATGAGGTATCGTGCAAGACAGGGACAACTGAGACCAACAGAAGTTCAACAGGCCTTCCCCTACAGACAGCTCAATTACAGCCAGCTCCCCATATGTCTTTCACATGGATGTGTTTGGTTTCACAAAAACAAAGACAACCTCACAAAGTGATGTCATTCAAAGTCAGAAACACCAGCCTTTTGCATGCAACAAAGGATTAAGGCAAAGAAGGTCTTGTGAGTAAGCCTCCCCATTTTTTCTTCTTCTCTACACTCACTCACCAGCTTGCATAAAGTTTGGTCACGCACAGGTAGACTGAGCGAGCTGTTGACTGCTGCCTCTTCAAAGAAGCCCGCAATAAAAATAATTGTGCATAAATGTGAGTGTGACTTGATCTGCTCTTTTGTTTGAATTGTTGTTTTGGCCGGATAAAACGATTTAACTTGGCATGTGTGAGGCTTGATGTGGGAAACATGTCAGATGAAGCCATTGTGAGGATATCAGTCAAGTGAAGTCTTTTGTGGAAAACTATTTGCTCATTGTTTTGTTAACTCTGTGAAAGAATGAGACAAGATGATTCGTTTAGAATCCGTGTGAATTTCCAGTTAGACGGAAATACATTAGATCTGAAATGTGCTCTGGATGTGATCGTGTCAGGGTTGACACATTTCGTCAATACGGCTTGGACGTCGGGAAGAGATGACGGGCAGAGATGATGAGGGCTCCCCTTTTTTTAAGAAGTCTCTGTACAAGAAATATTTTGGTTCCTATTGCCAGCAGTAAATTAAATCAATTTATGATGACGTTTGGACTACCCTTTTGTCACGGGTTCTGTTCATTGATTTTTGAGCCATGGTGCAGCAAGGACAAAATGGTTATTTAGTGTAGTAGCCTTAGGATCTCACGTCAGCTGTTAGCTGATCATGTGTTCCCGATGGTATCATCAAGCTATGACCTTTCATTGCGTGGTTTTCATAGAAGTGGGGAGCCACACAGAAGATGATCTGCATCCTAGTTTTGGGTTGTACTTGTTCCTAATGGTGGAAAGAAGCAGTCTCCTTGTGGTGTCTGGGCTCACCCAGAGTGATGAGGTGAGAAATGTCCTTAGGGTGGAGCCGCTCCTACTTTACATCGAGAGGCAACACTTGAGATGACTCGCACTGCCAGCTGTTACTTGGACCCAGATAAACCCTAAATAAAGAACAGAAATATAAAATAAATAATTAATCAAGTGAATCAGAGCCCTCAGAGGATTCCGGATTTATGCCATGTCCAAACACTGGTTTCCTGCAATCAGTAGATTCGCTCTTTTGTGGATCAGTGTTTTCACAATGACGAATAAAATAAGCTCCTGCATTGGATATCCAAGTCATCCCAAAAGGATTTGTGATTCAAACTTCTTGCTTGACGTATGCCACATTCAAACATGAACTTTCGGCTTAGTCATTTTTGATCATATAAAACAAATGCAATCAGAACGAGTAATCCAAAAGAAACTACTAGTGAATTTCTTTTGCCAAACTACGGTACAAGCTAATGGAACATTTGTGAAATTGGTACTTTCTAAATGATGGCCTTTGACAATCCATCCATCCATCCATTATCTGAACCGCTTTATCCTCACAAGGGTCATGGGGGGTGCCGGAGCCTATCCCAGCTGTCTTTGGGCAGTAGGCAGAGGACACCCTGAACCGGTTGCCAGCCAATCGCTGGGCACACAGACAAGGACAATCATCCACACTCACACTCACACCTAGGGACAATTTAGAGTGTTCAGACATTCTGTCATGAATGTTTTTGGAATGTGGGAGGAAACCAGAGTACCCGGAGAAAACCCACGCAGGCACAAGGACATCATGCAAACTCCATACAGGAAGGCCGGAGCTGGGATCAAACCCACGACCTCTGCACTGTGAGGTCAAACACACTAACCACTCCTCCACCGGTCCGTGACCTTTGACAATATGTTTGACAAATGCAGGAGTGGTCGAGTACTAAATTGGCTAATGAACAGTCATGCTATTCCTTCAGTGAAACGTTACAGTTGGAGTAGAACTGCTTCAGGCAGGTGAAATGTATTTTGATACAGTTGTACAAATATAGAATTAAGTAAAAATCTTTTGGGGTTTTTTTACACTTCATTCAACACGTGGTTAGTCAGGTCTCATTAAATTAGCTAATTAGATAATGTGAGAGTTTCCCATTTTATTTGTAAATGACTGCCCTCGAATGACAGGAGAATAAAGCAATATATTTTTTAATCTGAGATCGTCATTAAATTAGATCATTGTAAAATAATCATCCCCTGACATCACTCACAAACAGATCCTCTACAGTCTACCTCCAACTCTCACGCTATCACGCTGATGTAATTTAAAAGCACTTCTAAGGGGATTTTTTTTTTGTTCGTCACCAGCAATAAAAGACTTTCATCACTTTACGCTCTGTTAAAGAACAAACAGAGATGCAAACCTTGGGTGTCAGCAGGTCATGATACTTATCAAAGGGAATTAACACCATGAATAACAAACTTCAGATCTCTTTTGACAAGTGATGAACCCCCTTCCCTTCACATGAAAAGCAAGTGCAGACCACGCGACAGCTTTATTTTATTTTCCTTGTCTAACCACCTGCATCTTGCAAGCGAGTGCTGGTTAAGACATAAAGCAAATGAAAGCCAGACTTACGCTTTGGGGTCTAGTGAGTTTCATGGAGGACGTGTAATGGGAAAGTTGCGCACACACACACACACACACACACACACACACACACACACACACACACACACACACACACGCACACACACACACACGCACACACACCAGCACTGTACAAAACAGTCATTAGGCAACCCATCTGTTTAATGCTTTCATGCTTAGATGTAATTTTCAAAACCTGGTGTATGTGTCTGTGTTTGTCTAGTCACTTGCATGTGCTGATATTTTCTAGTTGTAAAGTGACCACAAAAATGAAGGGGGGCCCGGATCGGATCCACTCCGTCCCACCGCTGCTATCACCAGCAAACCCACAAAAACCCAAGGCTCTGTTTTGACCACACGTACACTGACGCTGACGCAGACACTGCAGCATGCCCCCACATTTTGTAGGTAAACAACTCCAGATTGATGAGGCTCAGTGGAATTCCCGCCGCTGTGGGAAAAGTGCCCAGAGACATTTGTAAGTCCTCTTCTCTATCGCCTCTTAACTCTTTACAGATTGTAAGCCTCCGGATTTGTATATTAGATGACTCTTTTAAAGTTCTTGGGTCCTCTATGCAGGACACGTCAACATCCAAAACTAACCACAAAAAACAACAATGTAATCATCCGTCCCTTTCTTTGAAGGGCGTCAAAATACACACAAGCCTGTTGTGTGTGCGTGTAAATGCAGATATTGGAGTTAGTCAGTCTTCATGTACAATCGGGACTGATATTCATTCACTTTATGGTGGTGAATATGCATGAATCAATTACTTTTGACTTGGCCTTAGGAAAGGTCCGAAATACCTCGTATATTAAACCTTTAATTCATTTTCTATCCTGCTCATCAATGTTCAATCTAAACTGAGCCCCTGCGCAACTGCACACTGTTCTCACCCTCTCAAATGTATACAGCACATTGAAAAAAAGGTCAAACCTGAGTTGCATTGGCATTTTGCAGTTTTAGATTTACCTCAGACCAAGAAATAGAAAAGTTTATTTGGCACATGTGAATAACAGAGCAAGAAGAAAAAGACACCAATAAAATACAGAAAATGGTGAAAGTGTGGGAGCATTTCAGGCTGAAATGTGCACCATGCCGTGTAATCATTGTCATACGGATCATGCTCTCCATCAAATATGCCCACTAGGTAAATTTTACCTATAGTCTTGGGTCCTGACCTCCCAACACTGGCTGTAGATTGTTTATTATCATGGTGAAAAGTGCAGTGTAAACTAACCGTTGTGGCTAGAACGCTGATTGCTCCTCCATCCATCCATAATCAGAACCGTTTTATCTTCACAAGGGTCGCAGTGGGTGCCGGAGCCTATCCCAGCTGTCTTCGGGCAGTAGACGGGGGACACCCTGAACTGGTTGCCAGCCAATCGCAGGGCATACATAGACGAACAACCATCCACGGTCACACTCACAATTTAGAGTGCTCCATTAACCTCCCATGCATGTGGGAGGAAACCGGAGTACCCGCAGAAAACCCAGGCAAGCGCGGGAGAACATGCAAACTCCACAAAGGAAGGCCGGAGCCGAAATCGAACCCTGCACCTCTGCACTGTGAGGCCGGCGTGCTAACCAGTCGAGCACCGTGCCACGCTTATTGCTCCTGATGATTAAAAAAAAATAAATGAAAGATACATTAAAATCACAGATAAAATGGCTCCAACATGTTGAAAACTAACACAAATAGTTGCTTAGTTGTTGTGTTTGACAACCCATCAGTGGGAGACTCTGGGCTGCGTTCATGCGGTTCACTCGTCATCTCACTAATAATCATAATTGACCAGGGAAAGTGCCCCGGTACTGACTAAGAATATCTCTGCACAATTGAAGCACATTATCATGACTACGGATGCATTGTCGATGGTCAATGTGTTGTCACATAAGTTATTGCACTTCCAAGCTCGCGTCATCACCAATGCGCGAGCCATGAATGTGCACACTTTGGCTCAGGCCGGGGCCGTAGCGAATTGAATGCCCAAAGCGAATATAGTTCGAGCCTCCCTGCCCTACTGTGCTTTTGCTCATTTTTGACCAAATGTAAGTTATGTCATATCTCCCTCTTTGTCCTGCTTTTAAAATCCCACTATGTACCACCAAATATGAATGTTTAGCATCATCTGAACAGTATAAATTCCAGAAAATTTACTATCATAGGCCAAGTCTTTCAAATCCTTCTTGAGAATTATTATCTGACAAGTGAAGCATCACAACACTTGTAAAGAAATGAGTAATAACATTATGCAACATTTAATATAGTTCATCGTTTCGACCATTTTTTTCTCAAATAGTGTTGATGAAAAGCATCACTTTTCACTTCATATATTTTGTAATATAGAAAATATTGAAGCCATATTTTTTAAAATATGTTCACTCTGCGATTGGCTGGTAATTGCACCCACACACTGCAACTCAAGCTGATACTTGAACTTTGTTTTGTTGTTCTGATCGTGTTTTTATTTTTATATTTCTTCTCCAGTGTTATTTTTTATATTTAAGATAAGATCATCCTTTAAAGAGCCTATAAAGTGAATTCAGATATTTGTTTCTAGATACATCACAGGCTGTAAATGTGCAAAGACTGAAAACTATGTCATACTGATTTGTGGAAGTATTGGGTTAAACTTTTTTCGCCACTTCATATTTCTCGATTTTTTTTTTTTCTTTTTGTTGTCGGTGGCTAAGACCGTGTGACAGTCTTCACAGTTGGAATGATTTGCCCCTTGCTCACTATATAAGAATTTGAGCACCTCCAGATGGCAAAGGCTGTACTATACCTGAAATTGCTTTTCACTTCGGATCGTCCGCTGTTGTGACCGCAAAAGAAAGGCTCATTATCTGCTGTGAGTATGCACACTTCATGCAGAGAAAGGCACAATAACAAGAAGTTATATTTATTTAATCAAACCAACTACTAATTGGGAATAAATTGTAAAGAGGGCCTGTTGTTGTGTTTGGATGATGAATCAGTCCTGTCTTTGTGATGAGCAGATCACTGTGGCAATAAAACAGACAGAGCAAATGAGGAACAGATAATACCCTCAGGGTAAAGACGGAGACGTTTTGAAGGGTGCCATCATGCTTGTTTTTACAAGTTGCATTGAAGTAGGGCATGGGTGGGGCAATGTTTTCATCCTACTTCTGACAATCACATTGAAAACAGAACAGAATAAGAAAAGGACAGCTGGTAGATTGCCATCCTATTATTTCATCAGCTGGGACTTTCTATTGCTTTAACCAATCAGGGTCATTTATTTCAAGGCATATTGTGTACACTTGAACATTTTTATGACAAGAAGCATATTCTAAAGTAAACATTTGCCTTTCATAATAGGATAATACAGTCAACCCTTGTTTATCTTTTTTTTTGTTCACACACATTCCTGTAGGTCTGTGGAAGTTTGTGTGAGTACTTTTTTCACCTCTCTGCCAAAGAAGGTGATGTATCAAGTTATGGACTCAATGGCATCATGCTTTGCTTGTGAAGCAATTATGACATTATCTTTTCCATTCTAAGTGGGACATTCATTCTCTTTTGAGTTTGTTAGTGTGTTGACAGATTAATTTGCGGTGATAAGACTCATTTTCAGGTATGTGCTGTCATGTTCTGACTGTCTTGCTTGTGTTTCAGCTCCAGCTGGATGGAAGCGCTTTTTGTTCCTGCATTGTTTTCTCTGGCTCCCCGTGACCAGCCATTTCTGTTCGTGCTTTGTCGGTGCAGTTTTCTGTTAATGTTTTTGTTGTCGCATTTCTAAGATCTAAAAACATTATTTGATTCGGTTCTGAACACATTGGCCCAATGTTTTGCTGTTGTTGATTACGACAACGGACAAGCTGCTCTGTTCATTTGGTCTTTATGTTGATCCATTACTTTAATTAATGATTTGTTGACAGACACCGAGCACGCAATATTGCTCCAGTGACTCATCTCATACATGCAACAACAAAAGGGCGTGAACATACTGGAGTATGTTTGCAGCGTGAGCAAACATATTGTGGTTTTTATGTGAGTACGGTAGACAACCATGCAATGTCAATATACATGCACAACCATACAAACCATATTACTGTGGACATTTTGAAAGCTTTTCAGCCAATAGTCAGATGAGGGATCTGTGGATACACTCTTCTCTCTCACACCAGTGTTTAGAATTTGTGATTGGGTATTGTAAATATTATGGCCGAATTCACTTCGTTGCATGACTGGCTTGTATTTTTCACTCTCTCATCAGTTTTGTTTTTTTTCTTTCAATAAACCAATGATATCAACTGTTTGCATAATTTTTCACACGGCAATCTCCATGCTTATAAAATATTCATTTAGTTCTAAATCTTCAAATGAGAAACAAAAGTTGAGCTTCTAAAAAGCCAAGGTCAAAAGACATCTTGCAGTATCTCAAAGCCATGTTGTTCCTGTGTAACAGAACTTGTGTTCCATGTATTGAGTATTCCTAATTCCGAAGATACCTCAGGTTCTCGTTTAGGGGCCACGTTCATTGGAGCCACCATAGGTGGTAGAAAAATCAGGTATGAGACATTCATATGAGGTGGTATTTCTGTCAATATCAAGCCACTATAAAGAACCTAAAAATCAAAGAGAAATTATGTTCAACTTCCATCCATCAATCCATGTTCCGATCCGCTTTATCCTCACAAGGGTCGCGGGGGGTGCTGGAGCCTATCCCAGCTGTCTTCAGGCAGTAGACAGGAGACACCCTGAACTGGTTGCCAGCCAATCGCAGGGCACCCAGAGACGAACAACCATCCGCGCTCACACTCACCTATGGACAATTTAGAGTGTTCGTGAACTTGCCATGCATGTTTTTTGGAATGTGGGAGGAAACCGGAGTGGTCCAGAGAAAACACACGCAGGCATGGGGAGAACATGTAAACTTCACACATGGACGCTGGATGTTCAACGTAAGTGATGAAATGAAATGAAATTGGGGGCGGCACGGTAGTCGACTGCTTAGAACGCCAGCCTCACAGTGCAGGGGTGCAGGGTTCGATTCTGGCTCCGGCCTTCCTGTGCGCATGTTCTCCCCATGTCTGCGTGGAGTTTCTCGGTTTCCTCCCACATTCCAAAAATATGCGTTGCAGGTCAATGTCTGCTGCCCGAAGACAGCTAGGATAGGCTCTAGCACGCCCGCGAGCCGTGTGAAAAAAAGCAGATTAGAAAATGGATAGATGGATGAAATGAAAGGGTAGTTCCGCTTCTGCCACCAATGTAAAATCACAAGTCAACTTTGGGTCGAACTCAAAGCCTCTAAACAAGCAAATAAGCACAACCACATGCACAAAAAAAAAAAAAAAAAACAATTTCGACAAATAATAAGGTGGAAAAACGTTTTTGCAATCAGGATAACCAATGATTATTGCAAATCTTGATTGTAAACTCAGTCTTGAGATGCCAGGAATCAATGATACGAACATGTTTGCCAAATTTTTCATCAAGAAAATCTACGATTTAAACATCCACCCTGCATCATCACCACGTTAATAAGGTTTGTGATAAACCGTTTTGTAAATCCGTCAAGAATTCTTTTTTTTGTATGTCCGACTATACGCGCACCAGAAGAGACCTCTCTCCTAAGATGGCCGACCATTGACGATGCTACCGACTCTGCCTCGAGCCATCTAGCCTTCTCATCTATATCTATGATTACAAACGCCTGGACGAGATTGAGAGAGCACGATGGCGAGGCGATCCAATAGCGACATCTAGTGACGAAAGATGGGCTGTGGCGCCTCTTTGCCACTCTGACACACCATCTCCTCCCCATCGCCGCAAAACACAGCGCAGGCCGGCCAACTATTCGTCTCTGAACAAGGATAACAAGGACTATCACAATGTCTGATATGGAGGACGATTTCATGTGTGACGATGAAGAGGACTACGACCTGGTATTTCCATCTAAAATGACCCAACCCCTGCCTTTTATCTTTGACAGAACTGGAAATCAGCGATAGTGCGGGCTAGCTAGCGTTAGCCTCGTAGTTAGCTTGTTGGGCTAATATCGTGTCCTAGTTGGCCACACACACTTAGTGCTAGAGAGTTGACTAACCCCGCAGGGTAGTTTAGTCAAGCTTGCATGCATTCTCTAGACCCTCTGATTGAAATGTCTGAATTACAGCGGTGAATTAGCAAATACGTGGGCTAACTTTAGCAGACGCTTGTAGTAGCAGAATTAGAATACCACAAGAAGAGATCATGTTATGCTTTGCTTCCCTGAACTTGTGTTACGATAACCCTATGCTAGCAATTGTAACTGTTGGAGTTTTTCACAGTGCACATGTGCTAACATCCAGGAATACTCAGAAGACAGCAATTCAGAGCCAAATGTTGACCTGGAGAACCAGTACTACAACTCCAAAGCATTGAAGGAGGATGATCCCAAAGCAGCACTGAGCAGTTTCCAGAAGGTGGAGTGCTCCTCAACTCAATGTTGTCTGCTATTTTCACACGCATAATTTTATTCATACTATTTACTGTCATGTTTTCATCATCAGGTGTTGGAATTAGAAGGCGAGAAAGGCGAATGGGGATTCAAGGCGCTGAAACAAATGATTAAAATAAACTTTAAGCTGGTAAATAACATCGCACTGACCCATAACATACAGTTGATATTGCTGTGGCCGCTCTGAATAATTGTTGTGATTTGTCTTACTGCAGACTAATTTCCCAGAGATGATGAATAGATACAAACAGTTACTGACGTACATAAGAAGTGCAGTCACAAGGAACTACTCAGAAAAGTCCATCAACTCCATTCTGGACTACATCTCAACCTCCAAACAGGTGCAATTCATGACTACGGAAACAAGCTTATCCGACAATTAAATATGCTGTCTTGAGATATAAGTGACCCAACTGGAAATGATGTGAGCTGTAATTCGGATAGTTTTTGTTTCGTTTTCATTTTGCTTTGACCTATGAACATAATTTGAAATATGACCTTGTCGACTGCAATATGGTGGCAGAGCACTTGCTTCACTACAAGCAGCAGTTTGTCAGCTAGCTAGTAGTCTGTCCACAACACTTGAATCCAACTGTCACCTTGTCGTACAAAGATACATACAACACACATAGGCAGGCCATCACTGAATGCAAACTATGCATACAAACTATGTTCTCATTTATGTGCCAATAAACACTAATCACGGTGTTATTAGCACATTCAATTGTATTTTTGAATTTTGATCAAATATAATGTGAATATTTTTGGAGAGAATGGTGATTTATTTTAGAATTATACACTAATAAGGGTAAAATGTTATGTCTTCATATCTCTTTTAAATTTTCATATCATACTTGTGTTATACTGCCCCTGTTGACCAGTGTGTGCACACCAATAGGAGAAGCACCAGTCCCATTAAATTAAAGCCTCAAAAACGGCTTAATTCTTTCCATTCTATTTAATTCTATCTATTCCTATATGGTTTTCTTAAGCACAATATTGTAGAGTCGTATTTATCTTGTTGAAAATACCCATGTACAATTTGTTTGTTGTGTTTTTCAGAGACTGTCACAGATAATGACATTTCCAGTCATTTCAATGGGGATAGAAGTTTTGAGTTACAAATGAGGGAAGGGGGGGGGTTCATGGAGGCAATCAAAATTTCAAGGCAACACTGTTGATGTTTCTCTGTTATAATCTAAAGTGTGTTTCCTGTGTTACCAGATGGATTTACTACAAGAGTTTTATGAAACTACTCTGGAAGCTTTAAAAGATGCAAAAAATGACAGACTCTGGTTTAAAACCAACACAAAGGTACCTAAAGGTTATTCTGCATCTCAAAATTATAATACTTTACATTAGTACTACAATAAGTGAACTTTAATGTGTTGTTTTGTCACTGTAGCTGGGGAAGTTGTACCTGGAGAGAGAAGAATATGGAAAGCTGCAGAAGATCCTGAGGCAATTACACCAGTCTTGCCAGGTAACCCAACATTCACCATCCAAGAGCTATTTATGACATGGTTGCAAGCCTTAGTCACTGAAGAGAAATTCATTTTGGCATGTAGAATTGCATCAGCTTCCAACTATCTTCCAAAACATGTTATCATATTTTTTGACCGGCAGATAATAATAAATAAACTTAATCCATGTCTACAACAACCCGGGGTAATATAAAAATATATATCCTATTTCCTCCAAGAGTCCATCCATTCTCTGAACCGCTTATCCATGTCCAGCATAACATTAACACAGCATTTACAAACTGTGCTTTTGTAATGATGAAGTTAAAATGTTATGCACCTAAAAGTTCAATAAAACTTGCACCAATATCAATGTTTGAAAAGAAAGTTTTAAAAATATTACATGCAAATGTTTTTTTTCTACCGAACAGTTAAATGCAGCTGAACTGTACTCAACAAATGCACTATACTGGAGTAAAAAAAAAAAAGGTTTAAGTTATTGTAATATGCTATGCAGGATGAATATTGAGTAATTTATTTGATTGAAACTAGAAGGAGAGCCCCACAGTGCTAATTTGGAGAGTCACTTGGTTAGTTTAGTGATTGTAGTTGGTAGTGAGGGGAGTGCAGTGACTAGTTGCATTGTATTGTATTGTATTGTTTATTGAACACATATAGAACATACAATAACAGATTGACAAAATGCAAACAAAAGCCATAAAAGGAAAAAATGAAAATAAGTAAAACAAACATCATCACAGTTATATGCTCAAAGGAGTAGGAAGAAGTATACAACTTATCTAGTCCTACCCCTTGTTGTGTAATAATGTGTATTGATAATTTTTCAATACCAAAGAAAAGGAAGAAATCTACAGATCATCAAATACTTTTACCCTTATGTGTACAAAGTTGTGGCCCACAATGCCTTTTGAAAGGAATTCAAGAGGTTTTAAAAGATGATAACGTGACCATATAGCAACACATGTTGCTTTGTCCTCCGTTTGATTGGACTAAGATTTTTCTTGTTCTGAGTATTTGTTGAGTTAGTGTGGATGCAGCCTTACTTGTCTTCTTCTTTTCTCGCTCGCCACAGACAGACGATGGCGAGGATGACCTCAAGAAAGGCACGCAGTTGTTGGAGATCTACGCTCTGGAAATTCAGATGTACACAGCCCAAAAAAACAACAAGAAATTGAAAGCCCTGTACGAGCAATCGCTCCACATAAAATCTGCCATTCCTCATCCACTTATAATGGGCGTTATCCGAGGTAAGCAGTCGTCGTATTCAGCAGCATCTGCATCGCATGTAAAGAAGGCTTCTTTCTGATGAATGATGAGTGCTTGATTGGTCCTGTGAACAGAATGCGGCGGCAAAATGCATCTGAGAGAGGGGGAGTTTGAAAAAGCTCACACAGATTTCTTTGAGGCCTTTAAAAACTATGACGAGTCAGGAAGCCCGAGAAGGACGACGTGTTTGAAGTATCTAGTGCTCGCCAACATGCTAATGAAATCGGGAATCAACCCTTTTGACTCGCAAGAGGTGTGACGTTTCACTTACTCAACCTTTTATCATTTTTCTTGGTGTTTGTTTTTCCTTTGTCTTGAAAGCAGAATTGTACATCCTGTTGTTAAAATGCTAATGTTTCCTTTTGTTTACTTCTCAAAAGGCCAAACCATACAAAAATGATCCAGAGATATTAGCAATGACAAATTTAGTAAGGTAAGAATGTTTTGTATTTGGAGTCAGTCCATGCTCTTCATCTCTTAAACACACATGCAGTATGTTCACATATTTCTTGAAACATCACGCATATTTGCAGTTTGGAATTTGCTGAAAAAGTAATCTGGTGATATCTTGGTGACAAGTATCAAGTACTGTGGTGCCTTGATTTATGAATCAAATTCATTCTGTGACCACGTTGGTTTTAACTTAAATATCTCAAATCGCATTCCCCATATAAATGAAGGGCAATGGCAATCCCCACATTGTGCGCATTCTGATGTGTGTGGCTTGGTCACCAGGGGGCAGTATAATATAGACATGCAGACACCAATGAAGAAGAGTTTCACAACTAAGTGACTCAGTAAACTGCAACACTACCCAACGCTATCTTTTTTTTTCATATCGCTGTCCTGTGAGAAAAACATCAATTTTTGTCATGAATTTTTTTTTTACAATTTTTTTTTCGGCATTTCAGACATCCCGTTAATGTATACATTTTTCAAAAATATATAAATGGACATTTTTTTCCCAGGACAGCAAGGACATAATAAAAAGTACATGCCTGTAGGGCCGAACAATTAATTAAATTAAAATCCACATCCAAATGCAGTAGAGTGCAATTTTCAAATTGCAAATGCTGTCATTTGGGGGGGAAAGGGACTGCTTGATATTAGTAGACTTATGAATATTTTATTTATGTGTTTATTTACATAGTGTCTAGATATGTTCAGCGCTGAAGTGCCGTCCACATGTTTACATATCATTGTTGAAACATAAAAAGTTATATATATATAGATAAAGCCACATATTTGTTAGCATTTTTCTTGTCATCTGATTTATGGTTCAGTGACTTATGTTCATGCCACACTTCTTTGGTCGAATTTTGTGAAGCTATTGTAGTGAATGCCTAAAAGACTGCAAGTCAAAGTGTTTATAAGTTTACAACTCTAAAGTAGATAAATGTCTTTAATATTTTAGTATAATAAATCCGATATTGTTTACTGTAATGCAGATTAATTTATTGCTTGTATATGTTAAAAACATGGGAAGAGGATTTTGAAGAAAAAAAAACAATTGCATACTAAATTGCAATATTGAAGGGAGTGGGGGGAAGCCAAATTATTTTTCATAGTCAACATTTGTTGCTTCGCTGTATGTTTAAATATCTGATGTTTCAAGTTTCGTAAGCTGATCTATGGCATTTTGGATTGTGTGTGAGCATTAACCGAAACATATATTCCTAAATCAAGTTGGGAATAGCAATAAAAAGATTGAAGAAGTTTTGAAATGAGTTCAGTTGAGTTTGCTTCCAGCATCTAGCATTTTTACATTATATCGAACTTTTGCTCCCATGTCAAAGCAGCAAATCGGCAAAACTATTACCGGTAATTTGGGTCACTCATGAATCAAGGCACCAACTCTAATGTTGAAGTGAATTTGGAAGTTTCCATTTAGACATAAATAGTGCTTTGCTGTCATCTTGTGGCAACAAAAGATAAATACAAACCTACTATACTATACATAAATTATACTCTACATATTGTATGTATGTTATATTCATGCACCTGTTGCATGAACAAAAAGTAAGAGAAAATGCTATTGAAAGTGTGAAATGAATAGTGTTAGTATGTTTTTCTGTTTTGGATCAAGATTGACAGCTATCAAGATGTATTTTGTGTGTGTTTTAACATTGATTCTTTGTCCCTCCAGCGCCTATCAGAACAATGACATCACTGAATTTGAGAAAATCTTGAAAACAAATCACAGTAACATAATGGACGACCCCTTTATCAGAGAGCACATAGAGGGTGAGTGGCGACTGTGACTGGTGGTGGTTGCCGTACACATGTACTAAGAATATCTTGAATGCAGTCATGTCTTTTTTTCACTTTTTTTTGCAGAGCTGCTGCGCAATATTAGAACTCAAGTACTTATCAAACTCATCAAACCATATACAAGAATACACATCCCTTTCATTTCGAAGGTAAGACCATTGGATCACAACATTTTGTGTTTTACCCATCCCTATACAGTCAAACCTCAGTTTTCGAACGTCTCTGTTCTTGACCAAATCGGTTTTCGACCAGAGAATTCGGAATTTTTACGCCTCAGATAACGACCGAAAACCGGTTTTCGACCAAACTGACCAAACCCGAATACGCCACTTGACTCCTCTCGGCTTCCTTCCACGAGTAAGTGACGCTTCCTCGTATAGCGTTCATTGTGAGCAGACGTGTTTGTTGTGATTTACGCAAATCTGACTATTTTTATGTTATTTCTGCATAGTGTGTTAGCCCGTAATCATGGGCTAATAGAATAGTTTCGGATTTCAAACAAATCGCTTTTCGAACAGCCTTCTGGAATGGATAATGGTCGAAAACCGAGTTATGACTGTGTATGTATTTATGTTTCTACATCAAAACATTCTCCAATGTAATAATAGAAATAGCAGCACGGTGGTCTAGTGCAAGTGTCCCCATGGCGCCACGGAGTTTGCCATATGGCCAAAAGCAGTTTTAGGAATCCCATGTTTTCTTTTTTCTTTTTTTTTTGTCTTTTAGCCATATGACATTCCTTAAGTGATACCAACCATTAAAATGAAAAAAAAAATGGAAGAAAACAATGTGGTCTAATACCAGTCACCAGTTGGTGTGTTTTCCTGACAGTGACTGTTCCTCTTGACGGTTTATATCCAATCTGTACGTTGATGCTGTACTTGCATTGGTGTCCACTTACGGAAGACGCCTCATTCCGATTGAAGCTATTCCATTCCATGTGTCTTTTTGTATTCCTGCCGTCATTACGGTTTGCTGCCATGATGGCAAACGCACATCTGTGATAATGTGGGCTATAGTGGAGCCGCTTGCTGTCAGTACAATGGGGGGAAAAAACTGTCATAGCTGTAAATTCAAACCAAATTTAATTTCCATCTACTTGGTAACCTGCAGATTGACAACTGCCTCTTTGCTTTGTTTTTCAGGAGCTGAATATCGATGTTTGTGATGTGGAGAGTCTGCTGGTGCAGTGTATTTTGGATAAGTATGCGTCATCTATTTTTGCTTGCTGCACCATATAAATATGTAATTGCATCATCTAGAGCTGGGCAATAATTCAAAATAAAAATCACGATTGACACCTGAATCCTCTGGCATTCTGCGTGCTGTAGGCAGAGGCTACAGTATGATGTTAGATTTGTGCCACAATTAGAAGCACCTACGACGGTTGGTCAACTGTAAAGCATGCACTCAAAGAGAGTATTAGTTCCATGGCAACATTGTATGAACAACGAATGAAGCTTAATGTAATGGTATCAACTGTGGGGTATTGCGTCTTCTGTAAAGGATATTTATGGTGGCACTGCTGGAGACATGTCCACTTTTAAAAGCACCAGCTTGAACTATCGATTATATCCATCCATCCATTTTCCGATCCGCTTATCCTCATAAGGGTCGCAGGGGGTGCTGGAGCCTATCCCAGCCGTCTTTGGGCAGTAGGCGGGGGACACCCCGAACTGGTTGCCAGCCAGCTATTACAAAATCCCATGTTAACACACATTTAAAGAATGAATGTATTTTTCCTCCAGGGGCCGTACCAGTTGTTTGAAACAAGCAAAGAGTGGAAGCATGTAACATGCCACACCTATGCCTCAAAAATGCTTAATGTGCTAAAAAACAATTTTACATTGAATTCCTATTGGTCTCCATGTATAGCGGATATCAGAAGACTATACACTCTAGACCAGGGGTGTCAAACTCATTTCACATGGTGGGCCAAATACGGCCTCGGTAGATGTCAAGTGGGCCGGACCATTAAAATGATACCATACTTTGCTATAAATAACAAAAACAATCTGTCTTCCCTTTGTTTTGATACAAAATAAGCACAAGAACATGAGGAAAATGTTGAAATTTAATGAACATATCTTTTACAAAACATTTCAGGAAGCACCTTACATTTCCTTCGACAAATGTGCAATTTACTTTTATCATTCACAAATATGCATTGCAACTGATCCCACTGATTGTACAAACTTTAACAAGTAATTGGTATTGAAAAATATAGTAATGCACTTTAAGATTAAACGAGATTTATAAAGAAAGGAAGTTTTAAACCATTT
>NW_017805824.1:3577783-3603451 GCF_001891065.2 Hippocampus comes
CTTTTTCTCTGATCAAAACAGTGTCCCCTTGCGGATACTCAATGAATTGCACCTTATTAAAAATATTAATTCTGTGTCTTTTATGCATTTTTTTTCACTTTTAAATTATCCTGCGGGCCTGATTGAACCTCCTTGCGGGCCGGTTCCGGCCCGCGGGCCGTATGTTTGACACCCCTGCTCTAGACTACCGGTATTTAAATGCCATTTGTTTGATGAAATGAAAAAAAAGATGCCTTTTGTGACAGCACTCAAATCTTTTTCAGTAGCAGTGTATCAGTGTGGCACTTTTGGATGTGACAACATTTACCGACTTTTATTTTGCAAAAACGATTCAAATTTGTCACATTGCGAGGGCATCTCCTGTGCCCTGCCCTCTTCAGATCACTTTACAAATTTTTGACAGAACTGTTCATTATTCCTCGACCTTGATTGACAAAGGCCCCACTTCCAGCTGAAGAAAAACAGGCCTACCCTAAGCATGATGCTGTCTCCTCCATGCAAGCATGATGCTGCTCTTCCCAAGAAGAGGCTCGCATTGTAAACAGAAAGTTCTGAAAGGATTTATCTTGGGCTCATTGATCATGTCACAAAAACCTGGCATTTTGAATGGGGGTGTGTTGACTTTTGCTGTCGAACGTATCTCAAAGTGAAAGAGTCTGACCTGACTGATTTCTTGATGAATGCATTTTTCTGCGGCATATAGCCGTTCCTTAACATGTGTTTGTGTCGTTCTCAGCACAATCCACGGGCGAATCGACCAAGTCAACCAGCTACTAGAACTCGACTACCAGAAAAGGGGAGGGGCTCGCTACACAGCTTTAGACAAATGGACTAATCAGCTGAACTCTCTCAACCAGGCCATTGTGAGCAAGCTCACATGATGCCAACAAAAAATCAAGAGACAAGGAAAATGGCATGTTTGAATACATCCAGCAAGTATGCTTCCGTGCTTCGGAGATGAGCGAGACGCCACACGTTTTGAAAAACGCCACCGATTTTCAAGAAGAGCCCCGAGAATGTGTTGTTTTGTCCTGACAAGAGGAAATCACTGACACTGTTGTTTTTCATATACCAGATTGGCAGATCCTTCCATGTGCAGATATATTGGTTGTACAAATGTGTATGAGAAGACAAACACAGTATTTTAATGTATACTGTTGCCTCTTGGTAATAAACACCTGTCAGCACTTAATAGATTGAACTTGGAAATGGAGTATTTTCATCATGACAACAGAACCTAGCTATGAAAAGCCCTTGGGGCATTGTTAGGTTTATAATTTGATATGACAAATATACCTCCATCGGGCATTTATTCGATATTGAGTTGAAGGTCCATGTACTTTATGCTCTTTGTCCTCGCGAACAGTACATTTGCATGCTACCAGTACTACAAATGGTTTTAACATTCCGCTAGTCGTACTCGTAGCACACAGTTGTCAACTAGTGCACAGTTTTGTCTTAATTGTAGCATGTAGTTGTCCTACCAATAAGGACTAATAGGTAGCACGTGGATTTTAAGATGGACGATATGACTCAGTGGAAAGTGGCTGTCTCGCAACCCAGAGGTTCTGGGTTCAATCCCCAGCTCTTGTGACCATGTCGATGTGTCCTTGAATAAGATACTGAACGCTCAGTTGCTCCTGTTACTGCATCATCGGGAAGTGAATGACAAGTCGGCGTGAAGGGCTTTGAGTGCCTTGTTGGTGAAAAAGCGCAAAACAAGTGAAAGGCTATTTACCATTTAAGATAGATACAGTATAACAAGCATCAAATAAATGCTATAGAGATTTAAGTTCATGTGCTAGTATAGTCCTTGTTCTCACCGGTAGGACAGTTCAATATCAGAGAAATGGTCAAATGGCGTTATGGCAAGTTGTTTGATCATTATTTACAATGCAGTAGTTTTCGTTCACCATTCAGTGAGCAAGCACTGTAGTCGGATATCAAATAAATGTTCACATGGCTTGCTGCAAAGCTGTTTCAGCATTGTTTGATACTGACTTGTTTTAGGTGTTCGGCCAAAGAATTTCTTAGTACATGGAACTTAAATAGGATATCAAGGATATCGAAAAAAGGCTTTGCCAGACATCATTCAATGTTGATCACAAGTGGCAGCCTTTCTACTAGCTCCAAGTGTTTTTAAATGGAGTTTTAGTTTTCTATGGATTTACACAATGAGTGAATAAAGTATCTATTCCCAGTGGAAAAGCCTCCAAGAACAACTGAACTTTAGCATGAGTTTGAATGTGCTTGGTTCATTTTGAACTCCAAGTTCACTTTTACTTGCCCCAGGTGCGTTAATAATAGTGGAAAAGTTCAAACATATTTAAATTCGTCCCTTTTTTAATATCACAAAAACCTGCCATTTGAACAGGGGGGTGTGAACCTTTTACCTTCATCATGCCTTGCTTGTATGACGTCACGTAATAAAGCGAGCATGCCTCAATGACGCGTCGGACGCGTAGCGTATTCCAGCCAATGGGAGCATGGCTGGGCCCCAACTCCTTCCGCTCAGGTGACTCCCGTTTCCACTGGAGAGTCGGCTTGGGCTTTAGTCGCTGTTAGCAAGTGGCCAACGGTTCGAGTTAACGCACAGCGAACGGACGTTTCTCCACCTGAAAGCCCGTTTGTACGTTCAGTCAGATCCGAGTGTACACTTTATTGAACCTTTGGGGATTGTTGTTGTTAATCACCATGAAGAAGATAAAAAGGCCCACATCCTGACGTCCACTGTGGGGTCAGTGACGGACAGTCGCCGCGTCGGTGACTGACATGGATGCAAGTGACATTAAGGTAATTCACGTTGCTAAATTACGCCCTCTCATGTTGAAATTTGCTTAATCGATATGTGTAGTCAGACGCATTTAAAGCGCACGTTGTTTTGAGATGGGCAGTTCAGCAGATATTGCCTAGCATCGTCAGGAAAGCTAACGGCAACGGCTTTTGTCACGTAACGGCTATCAGCCATTGATAATTGTTTCGTGTTGTTGTTTTTTTCTTTGTTTGTTGGTTTTATCTACGTCTCAAGTTTAGTGTGTTATGTGTCGCCTCTGAAGGATACCTGTTAAGTTCGATACATTTTCATCTTTGCCTTCTGCGATGAGAAGCGACGTCTATGTTGACGCTAACTCGGCTTGTGGCTACATGAGCCAAAACATCTCAGCTGTCACTGAACGACGCTTAGAAGCAGCAACAGCTGAGCGACAATTCGCATGTTCACTCCCGATTGACGCAGAAGGAACTCTCATGGTACCATTCCATAATTCGTGAGAGTGCTTTTAGGTGAGGCGCTGAGGTTTCATAGGTAACGTGAAGAAGAATGTCTGGTTCTCCAGCATTGATGACATTCCGCTGCCCCGTGTGTGTGCGTGTGCGTGTGCGTGCGTGTGTGTGAGACGAGGGCAGAGGCATTCGGCGTGCCAGTATTCATCACAAGGTGTGGTGTGCTTTTCTGAGCGAATGACAACAAAACATGCTGGAATAATTTACCTTACGTCATACTTATGACTTATCAGATGTATCAACATCATGTAGAAGAGAGCATTTAACCTTTGATATCCAATTTAAGAGGTCCATTATGCTCTTTGTTTTCACAAGTAGGACATTTTGTTGCACTGGTAAAACGTCTAGGGTACATGAAAACAAAGACTCATCTAGTGATGTTCTTTCGACTATGAGAACAATTTTTGCACTTCTAGTATGACCTTAACATGGATTTCAATGATATCAAATAAATGCTTAAACGGTTTTGATATCCTTCATATGAAATAAATGTGCGGACAGTTTTGATTTGAGCATTTATTCTGAATCAAGGATATGCACCTTAATGTTGATTTGCTACTATTTACTACTTTGTTATTCGTACTAGGGCTCCACGAAACAGTTATTTCTAGAATTGATTTTTCTACTGATGACCCCATTGATTTAGAGATGTCCAAAATTAATCCAGTAATTGTGAACTAATCATCAAATTAACTGTTTTAATAAGCGAATAATCATTTTGAACAATTTCCGCCTCTAGACTGTCAATATGCTCCTATTTAGTCCTTTATAACAACAGCCTTTTATAATTGTGTTTGATCAAAATAGTGTCGCTTTCCGAAATAAATGGCCTCAAGTCAAGCCAATCTTACCAGTGGTGACCTCCATCGGGAGAAGTTTAAGGCAAAAATGAATAAATCGTTTTTTTGGGGGGGGGGGGTGTCAAAATTTGACTGGCCATTATTTTAAGAGGGTGACAATAAGACATTTTTAGACATCAGATTTTACTTTGGAAAATAATGATCAAACCAGTTACTGAATTTGAATCAATTTATTGAGGGGAAAAAATAGCCACTTTATTCGAGAAAAAAAATAATCATAGCGGCTATTGGACAAATGACCTGTAATGTATATGTAGTTGAACCTGAAGCAAACTCAGAAGTGAATGTCAAACTACCAGTAGTAGTCTTAATAAGTAAGCATTAATTAGTGCCCAAGAAGTTGGGTCACTTTAAAAAAGCTTGGTGACTATCAATCCCTCTTGTGTGATATTGTTTACCTTTTTTTATTTAATCCTTGAATAATTATAAACAAACAATCGGTCAATAAACAGTACCGGGTATTCACTGTTATACCTGAGACTTTTGGTGTATGTCTTTCAACGGTGAGGCCTGGCCTGGCGAGTGATGTGGGAGTCAGTGAGT
Organism: Hippocampus comes; assembly: GCF_001891065.2. Taxonomy (NCBI): domain Eukaryota; kingdom Metazoa; phylum Chordata; class Actinopteri; order Syngnathiformes; family Syngnathidae; genus Hippocampus; species Hippocampus comes. Next base: position 3,582,469 of record NW_017805824.1, read on the forward strand.
TGTGAGCTGAGTTTAGCAGCTGACAGTTAACTGGCTAACTGTTCGCTAGTCTGCATTCTGCTGAGTGCATCAATTGTGACTGACGGTCGCAGGTCATGTGTGAATGTGCTTATTAAGTGTTTTTAAGACCTGGCCATTAATCAAAGCGGTCAATCAGAAGTACAGAGTTCTGCAATTAATCATTTCTAGTATGCTCTTTGTCTTCATTAGTAGTTCACTTCAACACACTAGTAGAACAAGTAATGTTATTTTTCCACCATTTTATGACATTTCTGCTCACTAGTAGGATAACTTTGGGATACTAGCAGGATAACTGTTATGCGTTACTACTAGTGAGGGGAAAATTGCACTAGTTGCCAGCAATGTGGTACAAATACTACAAGTCACACAAAATTCTACGAGACAACATGTTGTTCTACTAGCGCGCTGAATTGGCCTAATACGATTGAGGACAGCATGTACTAGTGCATGGATATTGATAATGTGCTAAAATTGTTCTTATGTCATTATTTATTGTTTGTTGTTTATACCGGTAATTTTTTTCTTCGTATTTTTATATTCTTTGTATAAACGGAGGAAGTAAGAATTCCATTGCAGTGCTGTTTTACCGTGCGCATGACAAACATCTTGAATCTTGAATCGCTTTCAATAGTCGCTCCAGTGCACCCACCATAGTCAGCACAGACACACAACATGCATGTGTGCAGTGTTAACAATGACATTCACTAATAATTGGAATAATAAATGACACTTGTATAGCACGAAGATGCTTAATTCTCACGAAACAAAAGCTGCAGTTGATCGCTGTCTATCTGCTTTGGCTCCACCACTCCCAAAGGATGCACATCTGCCTGTGACCTCAATGCAACTTTAACAATTGCAGCTATTCTTCACACGCTCACTAACTGACACGCATGCGCACACACACTGACAGTCAATTAATGGTTTTGTCCTCTTGGAGCCGTTCAAAACAATGCCACATTCCAATGATCACCTGTGAGTTCTAAATTCCAGTTTCACTACTTGCGCATTTGTGGTCTTATACGCGCTTCCTTTCTGTGTAATTAGCTTATCCGGTATTGCTGTATCCCCTCAGACTTAATCCTGTCACAGCCTGCTATGGTGGCCTATTTCCGATCAGTGCCATTTCAGTGTTTAAGTCCAACTGAATGTATCAAAATATATTAAGCCACTTGAAATAAACTTTTCTTTCATATTATTTATATTAGGTTTGGTGTTTGAGGCTTTTTTTTCTTCTAAAAGACTTATCTGAGTTTTGTTCTCAGAGTTACAAGTTCAATCTGATGCTCAACTGCCAGAGGTTCCCCGACCCTGAACCTGCAACTAACGCTACAGGCTTTTTTTATTTTTTATTTTACCACTACAAAACAATCACTTGCAGCCATATCCTGCCTCTTGAGAGTCAGCATTGCTGTTTGGTTTTGGTGAATTGGCTATCCAGGCGTAATCTGCTACATTTCTATTTAGACAAGATGACATTTGTGGACGTGTGAAGGGAGAAGTGGAGGGGGAAATCAACCACCCAGCGCCAAGTGTCATGGGACACAATAGATGTCTGTGTTACATGCACAGACTTCACTGTAAATCCCAAGCACTGTTTGAGAGAAATTAGGAAGCCTCTTTGTTTGCTGAACTCGCTCACCCCTCTTTTTAATTGTCGATCTTGGACAGAGGAGAAAGAACACGGAGGATGATGTTTTTAAAGTTTTTTTTTTTTTTTTTTTTTTTTTTGAACCAATACTTCAACCCAATCTGTCTATTACACTTTGCCAGAAATGGACACTCATAAATTGATTAAATCTGTGAAAAATTCTAGAAAATGTCAAATGCAGTTGTTTTCTGAATACCCAGTCGATGTAATCATAGAAGCCTGACCCCAAAATGTGTGGCATACGTCTTGATGGAAAAGACAGAGCTAATGTAGCAGTTAAAAATTGCAGATGAGGTGCAATCATTCCACAAGTGCCCAGACGGCGTTTGGGGCACATGAAGAAATGAAATAAAATAGCTATTCCCACAGACCTTAACGAATGTAACCTGAAAAAAACCCGGAACCACTTAAAATCTCAATGAACTACAAATTCCGTTGTGTACATACATACAACATTCTCAACTCTGACACATATGTAAAATTACCCATTGCAACTAAAAATAAAACCCTCTACCTTTTTCATATTCAAACACTAACTTCAAGTAACAAAAGTGTAATGCGAAAACTGCAGTGTCTATTTTTTCAACGTAATTATTTGCCCCACAAGTGTAGAAGGAAGTTCATCACTAAAAATGCGTCTGCTTACTTGAGTTAACTTCCCACAAACATGTTTTTCTGCTGTTGAATTTTTTCTTTTTTCATGTTGAAGCTGTGCCTTGCGTCTGCGTTTTGTTCGATGTTTGTAGCACTTATCTTTGTATTTTTTTTAACATTATCAGGGGTTCCACGGTAATTACATGTTTGCCGACATTAGGTCTATTTATAACCAACTGTAAGCATGCTGGTGATCGGCTGGTGGAGCGGATAGAGTTTCTGGCACCATGATGGAGTTTGGATTTCATCAATGAATGCTGTCATTGGGCCTCATTTAGTGAACTTGCGTAGGCACAAATATTTGATTGATCGATATCTTAATTCTTGAATTTGTGTGTATTCTTTGAACCAATCAAGAACATCCTCAGATCATGTCTATGGCTTGAAGAAAAAAAAAGTCAAACATATATTTTACCCAAGATGTACAGCGTATTGAAACTGCAGTCTGTACACCTGCACACTTATTTATTCATGAATATCTATTTTAATAACGTGTGCAGTTATAGCTGATAAGAGAACGGTGTTCCACCCAATATTTGCGATTTCTTAGAACTATGTTGAAGCGAGGGCAGGAGCTTCATTTAGTCAGACCGTAGCCCTGTCTGTGAGAAAAGTAGAGCTTAACTACCGTTTTCTGACATCTTTAGTAATCAGCCTTTTGAGGGAGGCACCAATTACCGGTACTTGGCTAATTTTGATGTTCGCGGCAGGGCTGGGCTCCAAACACTGTGTTTTGATCAGAATAACCCAGCCTTCAGAGTGAACTTTTAATTGTCATCTAATTGCCTTATTTAATGGCTAATTTGGTTCTGCTGCTCACACTCCAAAAATAATCCTGCTTCACTTTTTACAGGATGTGAAACTTTCCGCCGAAGTGGAACCGTTCATCCCCCAGAGGAAAGGTCTCGAAGGATCCCTGATCAGCATGAGTTTGTCTGGAGAGCTGGGAGGAGGAGGCGGCGGAGGCATAGGAGGGGCCAGCGGAGGGGTGGAAACTACTCCTATACCAAGTTACCTCATCACCTGCTACCCTTTTGTTCAGGAGAACCAACCCAACAGGTACCGTCAGTGTCACAGGCAGGGAAATGAACCCGCTAATTAATATACCGCACCGCATTTGCATAATTTGTGGAGCTTGCATCTTGCTCTGACTCATAGCCGAATGTGAATTGCACGTGGAGTAGCCAATACCTTTTGGATGGGAAGAATCCTCTCATGAAAACTAGTCTCGCTCCGTTTCCTGACTTTTTCTCCCCTCCCGTCATTGTTCTGCCTCTGCTGCAGTATGTGAGCAGACCTCTCCACCAACATCATTGTCCTTGCTGTCTCTAGTTAAGTGCACCCATGAGAAAAAGACATTAAACAGCCTTCTTGTGTGTTATTTGTTTTTGTGTTTAAAAAAAAAAAAACTTCATAAGGTGTCCAACTTTCTCTTGACTTTTCCTTCAACTTTGGGTACCTGTGTTGTTATGGAATCTCTTTTGGTGACTTTTCCATTTTCAGGATGGACAGTATGTTTTCCTGTTTTGAAAATATTTGCTGAGATGGTTCATAGCAACCTCTAATGCAGTTATGTGAAAGACTTTACGCATTTATATGGTTGCACTAAACTCCGTTTTGAAAATAAGTTTGACAGCAGTACTTTGCTTCAACAATTTATTTGTTGAGTTGGAGTGGTTAATTTTAGGATCGTGTCATAACAAATAGATACCACCGCCTCGGAGGTCCCAAGTGGACATGGCACCACATCCAGTTTCCATTGGCCCCTTCTATATCCTGCACACATCAGCGCCTTTGTTTCCTTCCGCACTATTTGAATGCAAGGAAATGACTGACTGCTATAGCAGGTTGGTTGTTAAAATGGCAAACCTTTCTGTAGCATGACCGCACCATCTTAACAACCCATCATGTACAGTACTTCATTTTGGTGCCACAGATGCATCCATCCCTCTCGAGGCCTTTCCCCTCTGAAAAACATCTTAAATTTGTTGAATTTTCTTGTTTAATGTGTGCATTTCATGTTCAGAATCAACTCATAATTGTAGAGTATATACTTGGGCTGGGCGATTAATCGCTTTCATTCCTTGATTCGATTGGATTTGCCATTCTTGGATTTTTTTTTTTTTTTTTTTTTTTTTTTTTTTAGTAGGTTCCATAGTTGCTGCCTCTTGGTGTGCAACTAATGGATTTCAATGAATTCAACTAAATTTGTCTGGACCATTTCTCTCCCCCTTTTTTTTTTTTTTTTTTTTTTTTTTTTTTTTTAAGTGGCTTCCACATTTTCTGCATCCCTACCGACATGCACTGCTTACACTAATATGGTTGCGAACAGAGAGGTGCTAGTTTATAAAAGCCAGTGTCTTTATTTTTTTTTTTTTTGCCACTTCTGTGACCCCTTTCACAACTATAAAAAAAGCAACTACTGTATTAAGTTTCATGATAAAAAGTAAGTTAGACAACATGTGCTATTAGTAGCTGGTTCACGAGAGTCGAAAAAATGTATTTCTACATTACTTTTTCCCTCGCACAAGTTGCATTTGAAGAAACATCACAAAAAAAGACAGAAATCTATCTGTCTAAAACAGACATAAAGAAAAAAACCCATCAGTGAATGAATCCATATAACAGAACCATCAAGATGCCATAAAGTAGTGCCAAATATATACTTTACCTATTGCAATTGCTGACTATGCCATCATTGTAATGCTACATGGCCAATTGCTTTTTCTCTGAAAACATTAATAAAAAAAAAATGTGTGCAAAGGTTTCTGGGCAGTGTTACACTAATGATACGATACTGACAATATACTGGCTGCAAATTGTTGTCAAAATAGGTTTGTGTTCGTGATTCTGTTTACATCAGAACTTTTTGGACATACAATATGCGCTCAAAAAATTCATTTAAACGGTAGCGGTGAGATTTCAAGGTTTTGTAAACAGACTGTTGTCAGAGTATAAATTATTCTTCTCTTGTTCTTTACAGGCAGCATCAGCCACTGTACAATGGAGGGGACCTGCGCTGGCATCAGCCTAACCCCGGCCCCGGTGGTCCTTACCTAGCATACCCAATCATGTCTTCCCCTCAGCCACCTATGTCCAATGACTATGCCTACTACCAGATAATGCCTGCCCCGTGCCCCCCTATGATGGGCTTCTACCAGCCATTTCCTGGCACTTATGCTGGGCCAGTGCAGCCTGGGGTTGTTAATCCAGTCTCTGCAGATGTTGGCGAAAGGCCTCTGCCTCTTGGGACGGCATACGGGATAGCGAATCACAGAGGGAGAGGCATGCTTCGACCTAATACACCAAAGGTAAAATTGGTTTACTCTTTCACTCGTCGTATACACACGTAGACAAAAGTGTCGGTATCCCTCTGTTAAAGAAAAAAAAATACTGGACTAATATTCATCCATCCATTTTCATATCCTCACGAGCGGACACTAGGCGGGGTACACTGAACTGGTTGGCAGCCAATCGCAGGGCGCACACAGACAAACAACCATTCACATTCACAATCACACTTCTGGGCAATTTATAGTGATCAATAAACCTGCCGTGGATGTTGTTGTAATGTGGGAGGAAACCGGATCTTTTGTAGGTCACATTTAAAACCAAAACAATGAAGATGTCACAAAAGCCTGATGACAGTGATGACATTTTTTTAAATCAACATCAAAAACACGTTGAGGGAGACGTAAAGCCAGCTCTGATTAAAATTTGCTGTTGATGAGTGTAATTTGACTATTGGGACATGTTCAAACAAGATGTGTCCTCTAATTGGCATTACAGGTGTCTTCAAACTTGTAAGCACATAGTCAGCCTATTTAAAGGTTGACAAATAGTCACTGTGCTCTTTGGAGACATGGTGTGTAAACACACTAAACATGCCCAGAGAAAGCAAAGGAGAGCGTTGTCTCAGGAGATTATAAAGAGAATTATAGACCATATCTAAGCAGTTTGATGTTTCTGTGCCACTGTATTGTTTCATTCTCATGTTGAAGATGGTCATATTACAGCATAACAGTCTTCTCCTCACTGTCATGTAAAACAGCAACATTTAGGTGTTTGCCAGCCAGCAAGGGGCCGCCGCCCCCCAAACAGAACTTTGGCTATGCAGAAGGAAGTGTGCAACATTGGTCATGATGGTTGGACAAAGAAAGTACTACTGGTGGATGCAGCCCAGCAGACAGGTACACATATTTCTCCTGGAGTGTTGTAAGGATGTAAAAAAAATACAATGTCACCTAAATGTTCAACTTTTATTTTACCTGTTTAATGAAGCAGTAGAAGATGGTACCGTTTCACAAAAGATTTTCTTTGACCCAAAGCATTTTACTTTCATTTTAGTGAGGAAGGTCGGCTCACTGCCAGTAACCGCAGCATCTGGTTGTACAGGTTGAGGATGCAAACAATTGGGTTTCAAAACAGAACGGGAATGTAGAAATTCCAGTTTGGTTATCTTCGTCTGTGCAAGCCATGATGTGAAAGTAAACAGCTGTTGTATGTCGATGAAAATGTCATTATTATTTTGATTTAGATTTTTTTTTTTTTTATTTATCACAATGAATGCTCCCAAATGAGTTCCCACCACTTGACTTTTGGCCCAAACATATGTCTATCAATCTATTTGTCAGTGTGTCGATCGATTAATCAATCTATTTTTTTCTCTGTAAATCTGTTCAAAACAGGAACAGTGGGATTAAGATTAAAACAAAGCCAAAATTAAAAAAAAAAAAAAAACGTTTTCAGACCAGAAGGAGACATTTCTCTATAAAATTAAAGGTCCACTTGGTTCAACTGGCATTTGAGAGAGACATAGCACCAGTTAGAAGAGCATTGTGTGGGACATGCCAGAATCACGTACAACCATTAGGGGGGGGGAAAAAAAGTTATAGTCTGCTACATTTCATGAAGACGGACAGAGTGATTCTGATGAGGACCCCAAAGGCACTTTATAGTGATACCAAACCAGTTTAACATATTGACGGCTAAACTGCAAGAGCACTCTCTAAAACGCAAATGAGCTGTGAGCAATAGCAGGTTTGTTAATTAGCAGGCTACGCCTCACCTAATGGACGATGAATCAGACTTTCCATCTGGACAGTTGGTGATGTTTTGACTCTGAACTGTACTATTTGTCCAGCTATATCATATTGGTGATGGAATAACTCATGAAGTGTTGTGATAGTATTTGTATCACAAGATTGGATTAATGTATTTGTCTAATCTGATACTTCATCGTTAAGATTTCCCAGGTGAGGTATCCGGGCATTTTTTTGGGGAGCCAGCCAGTCCACTACCGTGGAAGAACCGAACGAAGAGGCAAGGGGCATCCAATGCAGCCGAAAGCTACAGCGATCGGGGCACCAGTGAAGCTGACATAGACAGCGACAGTGGATACTGTAGCCCCAAACATAAACAGGCAGCAGGAGGAACACCTCGAACAGCAGAGAACTCCGCATCATCCACAGTATGGCAACTTTTCTTTTTTTGTCTCAACTATTTTGGATTTTGGAGGCTTGACTTGACTTAGTAGGCATAGTCATTGTATATTTCAGTTCAGTAGCATTTCTAATTATTTTTTATCCAGGCCTTACATTTTTTTCAGATCAATCAAGTTTATAGTATTCCAAATGCAAGTGTAGTAAAATTATTAAAGTAAGCATTATCAACTATGATCAAATTCAACTATTATATGTTAATTCCGTGATCTGTCTTTTTTGCCTTTAGGGAGTTGAGACTGGTGTAATGACAAGTAAGTTCAAGTTCTGCTCTTATGACTACATTTCTTTGGCATCTAATAAGATCCAATTCAGTAGTTGAAAAAATTTCTACTGTTACCAAGATAATTATGTTCAGCTTGTATATGAATAACTGTGTTTCTGGTTGGGTGGGACTGTATATAAAATTTGATTTATTTTGCAACATGAAAGGGGAAAAGTGAACACCATTGTCCTTCTGCTTATATCTTATATTTTATGTTTATATTGCATTCTGTACTGTGTACAGTTCATCACATTAATTTTATTTTCTGCATGCAATTACTTTGTTTTTCTACGTTCTTCCCTTCAACATTTTGCTGCTGCAAATTGCGAATTTCTACTTTGTGAGACAAATAAAGGTTGTCTTATAGAGGTGGAATTTTTAACACAGCTGTTGTTTCAGTTTCAGAAAACTTTATTTATCCCCGTGGGGCAATTAGAGTATTCACAGCAGCAAAGGAGCCGCTGGAAAGGCAGCCACTCTCGCGGCGTCATCCTGAAGTCAAAATAACAAAAATAACACGACACACAGGACACAGACAGTTGTGCAATCTTCACCACTTTCCTGCATACACTTTGTTGTCTGAAGCAGTTATAGACGAAAGAGGAGAGGATCAGAGTGTCCTTTTACCAGTGGATCAAAGACGCCATGCTGAAAATGTGCACATGTCTGCTACAAGCTAAGTTTTGAAAGCAAACACGAAGCTGTAGCGTCCATTGACAAAAAGAGATTAGTTCACTTCTCCTGTTCCACGTAATCCGCTTCAACTCCATGCCGCGACTCCCGGTTCCACATCCGCATCGGCGCTCCGCGCTAACGCTCCTTCCTTCTCATTGTCGGCTCCTCAAGCCATGCATCCATCCAGCTGCAGACCGTTCATCAGCACCGATCTCTCCGCTGAACAAAGCGGGGCTGTGAAAAATGCTGCCCATTACAGGCACAAGACACAAGCGCCCCGGGACTGTCCAGCAACTGGCGCCGACATTCCTCCCAGTCAAAAACAGTGCTGGTATACCCATGCTGCCGAGAAGGCGCAACCACCAAGCACAGAGTCTCCTCCTTGATGAATGTCGTGGCCAAAAAATGCTGAAAAAAGTCCACATCAGGTCCACACGACGTAACAACAAACACAAAGTGACAAAACAAACACAAAAACAACAAAAAAAGCAAGGCTCATGAGAGCACTTGCTGACGGCTGCCTACTCGGGCGCCATCTTGACTTCAAATCAAAGTTGTGATGAATTAACCATGTGTCCGTAGTGTTAGGGCTCCCTTGTTTTAATGGACTCAATTATAAACAGTTATTTACAATGCAATCTGTAATCTACTATAGTTTATTCAGTTACCAGCATTGTGATTCTTTGTGTCTACTAGCAGGTACATGGGTAAATTTCCACAGAGCAGACCAGAGGAAGAATACCGAACAGAGTAACAGCTCAACGGTACAGTAAAGACCAATGGATTTCCTTGTTTGCATTGATAAGATCACAGATTAGGTAAATTTGGATCATTATTGTGTGTGATTGTGTCTGTTTTTATATGCATACATATTAGAATCAGATTTATTGGCCAAGTATGTAAAACACACATCATGGCAGCTAAAACACCTTCCAATCAAATATGAGGTAAATTTTGTCAACCTGCAAGGAGAAAAAAAAATCAAAGAATTAAACATACACTGTTTCGTTTTTAGGATTTTCGCAGTGCCTGTCCTGGGCGTGGTCTTCCAAACCAGTCGGAACAAAGACAGCAGCCAGTACTGGTCACACGTGACGAGATCACTCCAGAGCCCCTTTACTTTGAAGTGGGAAAACAAATATCATCTGAATGTACAATTTCACTGGTTCACCTTTTTATTTCTTACCCTAAGATGTATTTTTTATTACAAGGATGAAGATGAGAGGGATGAGTTCCCAGACCTACCCACCAGAGGTGGGGTCCAGCGCTGCTCCAAAGCAGAAGCACCTTCAGCACAAACGCAAATGCAGCCAAAACTGCATAGAAATCTGGTAGGTGAAGCGTGTGCTTATAGACTATTATTGGAAAGTCTAAAGTCAACATCAGTGTACCGGTAATGCCAGTTTTGATCTGTTAAGTCGAGTCTAGTTTATTTTGCCATGCAGTGTGCATAGTGGGGTGTCTGGTTAATTTCTAGAAAGTTTAGCTCGAGAATTTTGGCAGTATTGTATACTATAAATTGATTTTTTTTCTACTAATTTAATGCCAAAACACACAACCCCATTTGCAAAACCCCAATCATTTGGTGCCAAAATATAAATTTTTTATAAAATATAAAAGGTTTTGGATGTGTTTTTTTTTTTTTTTTAATTAAAACATTTTTAATAAAGAGCTTCGCACACCTCCTCCGTCAGTGTCGAGGCTGTAGGAATGATTTTAGTATAATAAATCACCACTGGATGGCAGGAGTGGCTTCGATCAGATCTTGGTCGCAGAAAGTGAGTGGGTGTGGGGTGTGGTATGGCTATCCTTCGAGTTGGCTGCTGGATGAATACCAGCAGCCAACTCTCCAACAGAGCTTTTTCAAATCAATTAAAGATGACGGTTTTCTATCGTCATCCTTGACGCACGGACGCACGCGGATCCCATTCACAAGCGACAAAACAATTCCTGTTGATTTCTTGTTTACCACAGCTAGAAAACCTAGCAGACAACTCGCCGATCAACATTGTGCAGACACCAATCCCAATTACCACATCTGTTCCCAAGAAGGCCAAGAGCCAGAGGAAGAGGGCTTTGGCTGCTGCTATGGCCACTGCTCAGGAATACTCAGAGATTAGTATGGAGCAGCAAAAATTACAGGTCTTGTAATGTACTCTAAACTCAATGCTTATCTGGAGTTACCCGTTTTCGTCGAGTGACCTTATTCTGTCCTTTCCTTTTCCCTCTCGACAGGAGGCTCTCACCAAAGCAGCTGGCAAGAAGAGCAAAACTCCTGTCACGCTGGATTTAGGAGACATGCTAGCTGATTTGGCTAAACAGCAGCTGGCAATGAAGGCCAAGCAAATCACCAACACCAAGCCGCTATCTTTCGCAGGTATCCCAGCCCAAATTGATTGTTTAGCATTCAAACATCACCGCTCACGAAGGAGACTCTCTTGGAATTCTGCCCTTTTTTTTTCGGTGTCTACTCACTTGGTTTTATTTTCCCGTAGTTGGAACAACTATGCCATTCCACAGTACAGGCAGCTTGGCAGCTATGTTGAAGGGTCATCCTCAACCACACTTGGGCTCCCCTAACATTCTGGATTCAACTGCCCCGCGTATAAAACGAGGGAAGGAGCGGGAGATCCCGAAAGTCAAGCAACCAACACCTCTCAAAAAGGTTATTCCTTGTTATTCGATTATTCAGGAGTGGTGGAGGCACTATGGGCCAGATTTACAATATACATACTGTCCCCTCCAAAACTATAGGAACGGCAAGGTCAATTCCTTTGTTTTTGTTGTATACTGAAGACATCAAAAGATGAATATGAGACAAAATTCATAATTCCAGCTTTTATTCGATGATATTTGTATCTAGATGTGTTAGATAACTCAGGACAGAGCACCTTTTGTGTGAAGCCAGACACAAATGAGCCAAAGTATTGGAGCATGTGACTGATGGCTGTTTTTAGTTGCTTAGGTTTTGCCTTTAAGGCTTTTTCATTGTAGCTCAATGCAGATTTTTTTTTTGCCCATATGCAACACACATTTTTTTTGCAGTGTGAACAGTGCAATTCCTTTTTTTTTTCCTCCTCAAATCCAACCTCGACCTCTGTCATATATAGATCTAAACCGGATATGTCGGCGACGCGTCTGCAGTATGAACGCTCATCCGGACACTGCATCTGTCGTAAAGTCAACAATTGCTCTCAATGTTTATTTCTGCTATGTTTTTCTCTTTTTTTAGATTATTCTTAAGGAGAGAGAAGACAAAAAAGTTAAAACAAGCATGGCCCGAGAGTCACATGGCCAAGAAGAGCATGGGGATGATTGTTTACATTTTACTGAAGATCTTTCCCAAGAGCCTGTCTGTCAAGAAGGTGGGGAAAATTATATAAATAGTTTATTGTTCCAATACGAAATCCTCGTCAACAGTTAAAACTTTAAATGGCCTCGCCCCACTTGAATCTTTTTGAGCTCCTCCGCCCCTACGCACCTGCCCGGTCCCTCAAGTCTGCGGACTTGACATTATTAGAGATACCAAGAACTAAGCGGAGCCTTTTTTGTTGCTGGTCCCACTGAATGTTCGGCAAGGTCCCTTGTTGCCCATCTTTAAAACTCATCATAAATCTAATTTTTATTTTTTTGGCTTCTGACTCGGAATTAGACTTGTTAGTTTTACTGCTTTCTACTCTCTTTGTTTTGAATGTATTGTTTGTTGTTCTATGAATTATTTTTGCTCCATGTTCAGCACTTTGTACACAGCGTTGGTTGTTTTAAAGCGCTCTCTACATACAGTTCAGTTTTGTTCCTTGCTTCGCTTTATGTTCCAGAAAATGGCCTGAGTGTACCCAGTGACACATCCCTCTCCCCAGCCAGCCAGAACTCGCCATACAGCATCACCCCTGTATCACAGGGTTCTCCTTCGAGCTCCGGCATCGGGAGTCCAATGGCTTCAAATGCAATCACAATAATCCACAGTCGTCGTTTCAGAGAGTAAGTGACTCACTCTCGCGATCCCTTTCTGAAATCTGGCGAATAGTTGTCACACCCAAAAATAGACTTGACTTGGAGAAGCATTTACAAGTTAGCGGGTATCTTTTATTTATTTATTTATTTTTTTATGTAAGGGCTGTCCGTTGTACAGTAGTGAATAGTAGAGGATGTCATAGATGTCTGACACATTGTGCCTTCTCAGCAAAAATGTATGCAAGTAGCCACAAACGTTTCTTTGTGTCTTCTGCTATAGCCCTATTGTCCTCCTTGCCCACCCTTCTCGAGCATGTTTTGCATTGATATCCTCCAAACGGCCCTGTGGCTCGGCTCCCCCTCTTCCTTTGCTGTGACCACCAGCTTAATATAGCATCAGAACAATAACTTGAAGCCTAAGGTTGTGTGTTTTGATTTCTTTTATACAACAGTGGTACCTCCATTTTCAAAATGAATTGGTTCTGGAAGAAATTTCTGAACTGGAAAATTTTGTAATTAGAGATGCGTTTTCTATTTAAATGCCCTAATCCGTTCCAAGCCCCCCCAAAATTCAGACAAAAAATGTTTTCTAAAGGTTAAAAATGCATCACAGTATAAAACAAATATGTTACAATAAGATTGCATAGATACAGATCTCTCTCTTTCTACACACAGACTCATACGGTAGAGGTCCCACTTAGCCAATGGGATGCCAGGAAGAAGTAATAGCCAATGGCAGAGCAGCTCTAAGTATGTTGCGTTCAGGAAACTCAGAGCTGCGAGTAGCAGCCCATACTGTATTTTTACCATTCGTATCTTGAAATTTCTTTCGTAACAAGAGGCAATATTTTCCTGTTGAGGCGTTTCGTAACTTGAAAATTTAGTTTGAAGAGACGTTCGTAAGTAGAGGTGCCACTGTATCCCAAATCGCCAACGATCATTCCAAACATCAAAGAAAAGCAAATCAGCATCACAGTTTCTAGGCATTATGGTACGGAGGTTTTTTATAGGTTATCTTGTCGACATTAGAGGTGATTTCTATTTTCCCTAACCTTGCCATTGTTACATTTAAACTGATATCATTTTTGTTGCCCTCCACAGGTACTGTAACCAAGTGCTGAGCAAGGAGATTGACGAGAGCGTGACGCTCCTCCTCCAGGAGCTTGTCCGTTTCCAAGAACGTTTCTCCCAGAAGGACCCTAACAAGGCCAAGTCTAAACGCCGCCTCGTCATGGGCCTCCGAGAGGTCACCAAGCACATGAAGCTGCGTAAGATCAAGTGCGTCGTTATCTCTCCCAACTGTGAAAAGATCCAAGCCAAAGGTGAGAAATGTCTTCAAACTGTGTTGACAACAGCCCTTATTTCTCCTCTTTACTCATGTGTAACTTACTCTCTCCGCAAATTTTCTTCTGTGCCTTATTCAGGCTGGATTTAACTTTGTGTGCTCAGTCCCAATGTAATACAGTACATTCATCCGATTGTTTTAACCGTGTCTATGGACGTACTGTGAACCCCCACCACAATTTGCATATTCATTGATCTTTTTTTAAAACGTATCCTCCGTTATTTGCTATTTTTGTTCTCAGGCCAAATAAATGTACTACTTTTGTGCCATTTAGTGGAATCTTGGTGTTTTTTGTTTTCTATCTGCAATTACAAACCCCTTTTAAGGCGGGGACAAGCTGTACCATCACTGTATTGGAAAACTTACTCAGTGCGTGCATGCTGTCTTGCAGGTGGTTTGGATGAAGCTCTGTACAATGTAATTGCTATGGCCAGAGAGCAGGGGATCCCGTTTGTGTTTGCTTTGGGCAGAAAAGCGCTCGGGCGCTGCGTCAACAAACTAGTGGCTGTTAGTGTGGTTGGCATCTTCAACTATTCTGGAGCTGAGGTAAAACAGAATTCATATACCCTGCCTTTGTTTCTACCTGGACTATTCCTTTTCCATTTGGTAGTTCTCCATCAAATGGAATACTGTACATCTTCTCATCTGCCTCTTTCAGCGTCTATTTGACCACCTCGTGTCGCTAACAGAAGAGGCCAGAAAGGCCTACAAGGAAATGGTGTCATCTTTGGAGCAGGAGCAGGCAGAGGAGGCTTTGAAACACGTCAAAAAAGTGCCGCACCACATGGGGCATTCGCGCAACCACTCCGCAGCGTCTGCTACCTCATTTTGCTCCGTCATCTCTGAGCCTATCTCGGAGGTCAATGAGAAGGAGTATGGTGAGATCCCTTTTGTCCCGTTATGTTATTACGGCGGTTGTCGTTTTTAGCTTGTTGGGGTGGAAAAGTTGTTGTATCAGTGTTTCCCAACCACATATTGCATTGTCATGAGCACATTTTCACATGCGCATTGCTCCCCAAAAAATGCAGGCGTACCTCAATTTGCTTCCCAGTCTGTTTTTATATGCGTGTTTGTCCTAAGAAAACATTCATCAAGCCTTTCCCACTTACTGCAGAGACCAACTGGAGAAGTATGGTTGAAAATTCTGACATGCCGGAGCCAGCGGAGGCCGAAAGAAGTGGCCCCTCCCCTTCCGTTTCGCCCCACAGAGACAATGAGACCCCGGCAGTCCCAACAAGCGCCGTCCCACAGAGGGCGGCGCTCCCAACGCAGGCCCACGGCGAGCGGGATGAGGTCCGCGCCGACGACCGCTTGGAGCTGGCCTCCCAGCAGAGCACCGAGACGGGCTCGCTGGATGGCAGCTGCAGGGGCCCACTCAACTCCTCCATCACCTCCACCACCTCCACCCTGGTCCCCGGCATGTTGGAGGAGGCAGAGGAGGAGGACGAGGAAGAGGAGGACTACACGCCCGGACCCATTTCCATGGAGGTGCCCACCCTCAACAGCCGCATCGAGTCGTGGGTCTCAAAGACCCTGGAGAACATGCAGCTGGGGAAGAGCCAAGACAGTACAGAGGAGGAGGAGGAGGATGAGGAGGAGGACGAAGAGGAGGAGGAGGAAGAAGAAGAGGATGAGGAGGAGGATGAGGAGGAGAGAGCACAAAGCGAGGACGAGGAAGGCCTTGTTTCAGACGCAATTGCAAATTGCAACTTGGAGAGCAAAGAGCAGGTGGAGGCCAAGGAGGTCACGGCCTGACATTGTTTCTCCTCCTCCCCGTCTTCCTCTTCCCTCCGGTCTCTGCCACATGTTCTCATCCCCTAAAACCAGCAGCTGTTCTTGCATCTCCACCGCCTGACACCAGACCTAATCTTGCAGCTACCTAGGGCCTGATTTACTCCACATTTGAGTGTGCATGGAATCTGATCGACTAACTGATAACCAATCTCTTCCACTTATGTGAAGCCAGAAACAAAAGTTATCGCGGCGTATTGTCTATTCAGCAATGCACTATTGGAGCTTCTTAATCTCAGGCAGTGGGTCTCAAACTTTTCATACCAAGTATGACCATCCGGAGCAGCATTAGTATACCCGCTGAATATCAGACCTAAGTGTTCATCAAAATCGAGGCAGTGGTTTATTTGCTGTCGGGCAAAATCCTCGCATCTCCAAAATCATTACTTCTCAGCAAATCCAAAAAACACTATCTTACCTGAACACCACGCTGTTCAAGTTGCTATTTTACTTTACTATCACTATTATGTACAATTATGCACCAACAACAATGACTGTTTACATGCAGTAAAGTCAATAACCCGTTCAAAACCGGAATATAGCCATGTAAACGCCTGCAAAAACAGGAACAGGTTCATATTCCAGTTTTTTTAAAACCCGAAAAACACCCTTGGAGTAACTCCTTTACTAACTCGAATATTTGGTCGTATCACCGCACTATTGAAATACCTCAGTTGAAAGGAACTTTGGTTTGTGTTCTGCGCATGCTTTATCCACAAGGAATCTTGGGTCTTTTGAGTACAGGAAGTATTTTTACGCACCGTGTCTGGCGTGCAATGCACCGGAAATACACAAGCAGGGGTAAACAAACATGGCGATGATGGTCATGCGTCACCGTAGGTTAAAGGTGGCCTGCTTTTTTATTTTATTTTATAAATACTTTTTTTGTGAACTGATAGGATACTTAGGGTAAAGTACACTAACTCAAATATATATTAATAACACACACACTCACCACCACCTCATTTCCCTCTACACCCCTCCGCGATCGACTTGAGACCAGTTTAGATGGAGATTGGGAATATTGCAAATTGGGCAAAAAGACCATGCTTACGGGAGTTACTCTATTTGCTCGCACATGTAAACGGGTTATTTTGACTGTTACAGAAACGGGAATTTTGACAACCTGAATATTAATGCATATAATTTTACATACACATGATTGAACCTCTCACGACTGTCATTTTGGCATTTCCTTAAGACATCGCTCCAATAAAAGATAATTTGATAACGTATCTTGACATATTTTAGAAGTGGAACAATTCGGTTCCATTTGAGGCACTCGCACATTCAAATCAAAATTGATTATCTGATTCAAATTCTTTTTGTGACACCCCAATCTGTCTTTGATTTGGCTAGAATACAACTCCATCCATGCACATCAAAGTCTGCCGCTCAAACCAACTTCTCAGACAAAAATCCTTTAATACATCACTCATTATTGTCTAAATAAACTCTGAATCTTGAGAGTAAATAATGACTCCTGCAGAGCGAGGGAAGCAGTGGTGTTTTAAAATGCTTCAAAAAAGTAGTTTTCCCCACATGCTCAATTGGTAAATAATGCATGAAAATAACAAATCTATGGGGAACAAACAATAGCATTGGTTTGTGAAAAAATCTGAACTGGACCATATTTGGTCATACGAGGCTTCCACCTGACAGCAACGGTATATTTTCCATTTGTTTAAGCCACTGCAACATTAGTCCATCGATGAACCTTATCACTGTGCCTAAACAGGATAATAAAAATAATAAAAAAAAAATTAAACATACTTAACCGTACCGGATTAAAAAAAAAGTTTAAGGAATTGTAACACAGAATTTGAACATTTTTAATTTGTTTGTTGTTTAGGTTGTTTTTTACCCCTCCATATCACTAGAGGGAGCCCACATGCTAACTCCTACACTTTGACTGATCTAAGGGCAGATGTGGAGCAAGTCCCAAGAACGAGTCATGGCATATTACCGATGACAAAACTCTGATGCAGAGAAACACAACGTGACAATTAGGTGCTGGTCGCTGCCACAGCAGTTTTATGGTGTGATGTTCCAAGTTTGAAGCGCCGTGTTCTGCAGAATGGCCGATACATCCAGTTCATGATCAGAGTGAGAGATTCCTACACTTCGGTAGTGTGTTGGTTTGCCACCTCCACTTTATTTTGCCAGGTTTTGGGAGAAACCCTTCTCCAGCAAAATGACACCTTTTGTCATTCTGAGTGAGCGAACAGGCAATTTAGCACGCACTATTTGGCATTTTAGTAAATCAGGCCCCTAATCTCAGGTATCCGTCAGGGCAGACCACTCGCATGCCACGGAGAGGGTCGAGGACCAGGCGGCAGCAGGTTCATTTAAAAAAAAAAACACACATTCATCTTGTAACCTGCAACACTTGAAATTGGAACAAACCTTTTCCATTTTCCCCTCATCCCAAGTTGACAGTCTCCATTTCTGGGAGCAAGTGTTTGGAAAAATTTTAGAGATCATGTGACTGCTAGGCTCCCGTTGTAATCGAGCGCAGACCATTTTACGTCTCGGTGTGGGTGTGTTGGTTTACAGGCACATAGCTTAACATTTACTTTGCTGTGTTCATGAGCTTTACCTTTTTGTACATATTGTGTTCTTGTGAGCGCTTCCCCCTAACCTCGTTGATCCACGGGGGTTGGAAGGAAGGAAAGAAGATACTTTACCCTATCAGTCTGTAAGAAGTGTTTTATTATCTTTGAGTAAGTGCCCCCCCCCCCCCATTTTGCATTCAGATAATGTAAGAGGATTTAACTTCTAAGAAGCAAAACAGCATCTGTGTACAGTACTGGGTTGTCATATTGATCTTGCTGTGTTGCTGTCAGTGTTCCATATAAACTGTCGCAGTTCATGCTTTAGTTTAGGCCTTTCCACTGAAGTATTTTTCGGGGCTGGGTAATGTTTTGATACACCGCAGTTAATCTCGTTTGTAATCCATTCCAAACTATGATGTTTCATTCAAAAAGCAGTCATACCAGTGTTGAAATTGTCAGACTACAACTATCAAGATAGCAAAGACCCTTGTTTACTAAAGTACGGCTCTCATTCACACTACTAATGCTATTCCTTTTAAGGACAAGTGTACTAAGAGGTTTTCATTGTTTATTTAAAAAAAAAAAAATAAACACTTCTCAAAGACATTTTTTAAAAAGTAGAATTGAATTAAATCAGTTGTGCAAGTCACACATTTGGATCATAAAAGTATTTGTAGTTTAATAAAAGGTACTCTGTCCCTGTGGGCCTTTTTGTTGACACATCCATCAAAGTGTTCATCGACAACAAGCGTGTATTTTTTTTTTTTTTTGCACTATGTATATACGATGGTAAAAAAAGAGGTCTTGTGATTTAAAATGAGCAAAAAACAAAACGACAAAAAACGGTTCAATGAAGTACTTTTTCAGTGTGTTCTGTCAATTTATATGAATATTTATGACGGTGTAGACTACATCACTAGCAACATTGTAAGAGGTTGTATCTCAAAATCCTTAAACTATATGGACTGCTGATTAACATCATTAAAATGTTGTTAAACAATTCATATGGATATGTTTCGTTTATGTACAACTGCCTTTTCCATAAAAAAAAAAAACTGCAAAAAAAAATAATGTGTGCATAGTGTCGCATTTAGAATATGCGATGCGAATAACAATTCCATTTGATTTTTTACCTTTATGTTGTTTCTTCTGATGAAGAATCCAAAATAACATCCTTTCATTTTCTTCAAATAGAATTGTATTTTGGAGTCATAGTCAGTAGTTTGTACTGTAGATTAAAACAAATGTTCATTTTACGCAAACAAATATCTATATTTAGCAAAAGCAGGAAAACATCATTCATTTGTTTCAATTTTTCCACAGCTTTAAATATCATCGTCGGTGGTTGGCCTTGTGTAGTTTTATAAGCGGCCACTAGGATGAGTCCAAACTCAGCTGGGGCCTGATTCACTCGTCCTTGAAATTGTCTCAATGCTTTGAACACTGTAAGTGGTTGTGGCTGTTTAGTCGAATCAATATCCATCCATTTTCTAATCCTCTTATCCACACAAGGGTCGCGGGCGTGCTGGAGTCTTTCCCAACCGTCTTCGGTCAGAACTGGTTGACAGTCAATCGCAGGGCACACGTCTATGCAGGGCTCACAATCACACTTAGCGACCATTTAGAGCAGGGGTGTCCAAAGTCGGTCCTCAAGGGCCGCTGTCCTGCCTGTTTTCCAGCTCTCCCAGGAGCAACACACCTGATTCAAATAATCAGGATCGTTCTAATGCTGCTTCACAGCTGGCTGATGACCTGATCATCTGAATCAGGTGTGTTGCAGCCGAGAGAGCTGGAAAACAGGCAGGACGTTGGCCCTCCAGGCCCGGAGCTGGACATGCCTGATTTAGAGTGTTCCATTAATCTGCCATGCATGTTTGTGGAATGTGGGAGGAAACTGGAGTACCTGGAGAAAAGCCACACAGGCACGGGGAGAACATGCCAACTCCACACAGGAAGGCCGTAGCAGGACTCTAACCCTGCACCTCTGCACTGTGAGGCGGATGTGCTAACCAGTCGTTCCCCGATTGAATCAATATTTAATTTTTCATTTCTTCTCTACTCAATTGAAATACTGCAATGTGTTGCATACCACACACAGAAATAGATGATATGAATTCCCTCAACAGAAAAGTTAATGTTGCACTCAGTGGCGGGCCGTGCATTTCAACCTTAGGCCTTCAGTGACGTCACATATTATGAACACAATACTGTATAGGCTCGTCAAGCAGCACTTAATTTCAAGAGCATTTAAAACCATCAAGTATGCATTCACAATTAAGAGCAGAACTTTCGTGCACGAAGGTGACTACAATGCGCCATTATAAATTGCAGGTGAGCAGATTTATTTGATACATGTTTGTATCTTTGTCATTTTATTTCGTCACCATGAATTTAACACTAACAAAATAAAATGACAAGAAGAAATGTAAAATAAAATTCATTGACTCACCAATGTAGTTCTCACAGCGTCTGCTTATTTGAAAATAAAGTCGATTCTCCTTTCTTATCTCAGGAACACTTCAGTGGCTCTGTTGTACAGTTTTCAGGTCCATTAGCAAGTCCTTTTCTATC
>NW_017805824.1:3603685-3609680 GCF_001891065.2 Hippocampus comes
TTTTTAAATCTTTATTGAACAAGTCAGGATACAATTCTCAGGAAACATAAAAGGCGCTAATCCAATCACCGAAGGCGCACGGCCAGTCTCGACGTAAGACCTCCTAGCTAGCTCTAGTAGGAGACGAGAACAAGTCAGGATACAGGATTCAGATCACGAGTCTCAGACTCGTGATCTGATTTGGCTATTGAAACCTGACGGTGCCCGTTCATTTTACAGCGCACAGGGGCCTGCTCTGTTCAATCTGAAGGCCCCGAGCAAGTTTAATTTACCCGGCAACACAAGCTAGATGAAATATGATTGGTTAAAAACTCTACCATAATAAATAAGTTATTTTTCGAGTGGCTTTCAATGTTATTTAAAATAACATTGAAAGCCACTCAACTAAGTGGAAATAATATGACGTAAAGAATACAGAGAATAATTTTGTTAACATATTTATGAAAATAAAATAACAAATTTATGTTATTCTCAGAAAAGTAAATTTAAAAGTAAATTTACTTTTCTGAGAATGTTTAGGCCAGCAGAGAAGGCCTTGCTGGCCCTCAGGGTCTGCCACTGGTTGCACTACTACGGTGACAGGGCGAATCTTAAAAGTACTTTAAGCTTTAAAGGTGAACTTCATAACGAACATGTCCAACTGTTCAATGTTTCTGTATTTTTGGGTCTTCTCTGCATCATCAAAAAGCGACAAAAGTCACAATACTGTAATTGACAAAGTAGACGTGAAATTAAAATAAAAAGCAGAGTAAGTCAATGGTCAGGATAAGGTGAATCATAAAATCCTTGCATTTGCCACAAATGCGTCAGGAATTAGACCTACGCGCGGGGCTGTACACTTATTTACTTTTCACTCTGCGCCATACAGTATTTCTTCGTATTTTGTGCGCTTGCATCCTCACAGAGGTACAGGATTCTGTTTACATTAGAAGTTTCATTATATTTTTTTGTGTGCGTGTGTGACTCAAACGGCTACATAAACATATTGGATGTACCGTTATTAAAATAATAATTAGGCATTACGTCCTGCAGCGTTTTTTTTTTCTTTTTTGTTTCGTTTAGGTTCATTTTTTTTAATGTCCTGCAGCGCGTGTGTCCTGTGTGTGAGTGTGCAGCATGAGTCACTCAGCCCTGCTGTGATTGGACGGTAGTTTTAGGGACGGGAGGGGTGAAGGGGGGGGGGGCTCATGTCAATCTCTCTGCTCCATTCACACGCTCATCTGCACGCAGCTACTCATTGACAAACGAGAGCTTCCAGTTCATTCATAAGAGCTGCGCGGAGAACAGCAAAGGAGGAAAGTTGTCAAGGGAAGGACAGTTGGCTTCAGATGTTTGACTTGGAGTGAAAACAACAGGACTTAAACTATTTGGGATGTCCCATGTTGCATGCTGGTGAGTACCATTTATATTGCAGGCTAATTCAATGAACGGATCAGCAACCCATCTGCTTTCTAATTGTAGTCTCCGTCTTGGGTCCCATCAACCGATTTCATCAGGACATCGTACAACCGAACGCTAACCAGGTATAGCTCATACAATCAAACGTTCTATTCTTGCCGCATGTGTGTTTCAACGCACCTCTCTCTATCTCCAGTAGTCCCAGCATGCTGAAGCGCACCAAATACAGCCGTCTGCACAACGATTCAAGGACCTCTCTGGACAATTGGTCTCTTTGCTTGGACTCTGACTTTTCCCATGATCCACCGAGGGATTTCGTACACGATGTCCCATCGCAAATTCCCCCGCACGGGCTAAGTGGGCCCCGAGTGGCTGGAAGCATTGATAGGCACCCTGAGTGGAGTGTGCCCAATTCCCCAAAACGACCGATCACTTTCCATTGCATGTGTAGCTTTCCCAAGATGTCCAACTGTCTTTGTTGCCCTCAACACAAGTGCAAGCAGTGCTCTTCAGTGGTCCATAGAGTGGTCCACCATCACATCAAGGTGCATGTACGACTGTTTTGTTTGATGTCAATTGGGGTTAACACTACACCATACTCTATCCACCATCACACACACTTCACGCCCTCCTTTCAGACAGCTTCCTGTGTATGCAGTTGTGACTCATCCTGGCTTTGCGCTTGCTGCTACATCTCAGCTGCTACTGTGTGGTGTGCGCGTGCGTGTGCGTGTGTGTGTGTGTGTGTGTGTGTGTGTGTGAAACTGGTAATTCAGAATCAAACAATTAAGTGTAGCTCTTCACAACTGTCAGCAAGCACACGTACAGTATGTCCTTTACATTCCCACCAACTCATACCGCCCACATTTGCACATGTTAATTTTGGATTCTGGTGTATATGTGAAGCGGGGTTTTACTACATACATTGAGCCAATAGAAATGCACATGTATGGGAAGCCATTTGAACATTTATTCAATGTCCGTGTTTGGAAAATGTCAGAAAAGGTCATACGGTAGTGGAAGGTAATTCAGTGGTAACTTGACTTTTTGTCTTCTACTTTCTCCCTTTCATAATTTTGCTGTTGTAAATTGGGAATTTCTCCATTGTGAGAAAAAACAAAGGGTTTCTTATCTTATCTTAAACCTAGTAAAACAGGGAATTACACTGTGTATTTAAAACAGCCACACAGCTTAGCCTTTCAGTCATCTAGCTTAATGCAAATGCTAAATTATATCTGTTGCATTGCTTTAACCTTTTAACCATTTGCATGTAATGTTTGAGGAGTGTTTTTTTTTCCAAAATTAATTTAATTAAATCGTATATTTTTCTTAACATGTACTATACGTTTTAATGTAATCATGATTTAGGTACGTTTTTTATTTTCCTACTGTATATTTATTTACATCCACTGTTTTTCTTTTTAATCCTGTCCAGTACATTTGTTTAAAATTGTATTTCTCACTTTAATCCGGAACGCGGTTGTGCTTTTCAGTATATGGGTAGTGTGGAGGTGACCCAATCCATGAGAACCCTCGACTTTGATACAAGGAAACGAGTAACACGGTAGGTTCTCCGCCGTTACCGCTTACATGCCGAATAATACGAATAACTTGTTTTGTCTCAATCTGTGTACTCCTAAAAACAAAAACGCTCGAGAGGAACAGCAAATAGAATGTGTGACATTGTTCTCCTTGCCATTTGATAGTGGCGTCTCACTGCAGAGTGCTCAGTTGACATGACTATGGCAACCTCTGTTTGCAAAATTACCGCACAGGGAATTGGCCAGAAAATCCAATTAGGTGAATTTCCTCCTGATGATTTCGCATACACTTATTACGAAAGAGGAAGTTGGAAGAGGGAGGGAGAGAGACTTAAATCCATTAAGTGCAGTTTGTCTTCAAGGAAAAGAAAAAAACTTTTCCAAGAAAAAGTCAGACACACATATGATCAAGCCTACTGTGGGGGATGTATATATTTTTGAGGACATAATAATCATTCGATCCCCAGCTGGATTGATAAATTTGTTCGCAAAGAAATGAACAGTCTTTTATTCAGTTTTACATTTTTTTTTTTCCGTTGAGTATAATAGGCACAATACAGTAGTGCCTTGACGGACAGATTTCATTCGTCCTTTCCATCCCCACAAAAAAAAAAAAAAAACCAACAGCAACATTGTTTGCAATGCGTCACTAAAATAGCACCCTATATTGACGTAAACAATAAAAATATATAACTGTCACAAAAATAGAATTTGAAGACTTAAACAGTTTGTGCATCATGATTTCATGAGTGTCTTGGCCACCAGGGGGCAGTACAAAGTAGTCGTACGTAATACAGGGAGAAGTGTTTCATTGCTAAGTAATATTTGCTTTTCACAGATGACAAAGAATGTAAGCCTGTGAGTATTGTCTAAAATGTCTGTCTACATGTGTTGCTGACCCGTATGTGTTCAAAAATCCATTGCTTCAAAGGTTAGGACTTCTCACTTCTTCTGTATATCCCTCCTCCCTTGCCGTACAGCGACGCACCGTGACAGTCTATACCTGTAATGTAGGAATCTAAAAGGTCGCCTCATGGACCAAAACCCCGATCAATGGTAACCAAAATGTATGTTGGCATTTTTACTTATGCCCACATGAACCTCTGAGAATATTAGCATGAATGATGTTAGTATTCGGCATTTTAGGGTGTTTTCTTTTTCACAGAGGCGCTCACTGCAAAGCTTATGTCACTTCACGAGAGAAATGCGTCATCCATAAAATACAAAACGCATGACGTGTTTGCTACATTACACAATGCCACACTTTGCTATATGTGCAGGTCTCTCGCATGCAAACCTTGATGTATTCATAGCGTATACACCTGCGTACCGAACCTTATTTTCAGTAACACCGTAATTGGCTGTTGCAGATTAGATTGCTCATCAATCAAACAAAAATGACATCACTTTTTCTTCATATTTTTAATGACTTGGTGATAAGCAACTTTAGTATTTCACAACACAAAAATAGCTAATATGATTAGATCAAATAAAAACTTTTAAAAATTCGAAGCCTCTGTGGGGACTGTTGGGGGAGGGCATAAGCATCTTGGTGGGCGGGCACCGAGAAACATACAACACAGCCAGCTTTCTTCACCAATTGGATTGAATTGTTCACAACTTTTTCAGGTTTCTGTCAGTCATTAGTAAAATGGGTGTCTGTAGGTACTTAAGATGGTTAGGGATGATTCAAGGGATGGATGAAAACCCTGTTCCGTCCATGCTTAGTCTGCCCTTTTAAAAAAAAAATAAAAATAAAAAATGTATCATTCTCCGTCGTCCATCCCCAAAATGGGCATCCGTCTCAAGGACAGAATGCCCATCTCTGCCTTTTACCGTACATATATTCATAATGTGTCCAGCCCTAGTACAGAGCATTAAAGCGGGTGAGCTAGTGTCGCAGCGGTACTCACACAGACACATTTCTCCTTATCAGGGGCGCGCAGAGGGTGGGGTGAATGGGGCACCGGCGACCTGAAGACATTCGTCTGTGATTGTCGCCGATTGGGGAACTCGGCTGTAAATACTGGCCATAAAGTATGGACACATTTTTGTTCGGGTCCATCCACTTTCTTTTGCATGCCAAGTCCAATTTCTGTAGTCTTTGAACAATTACTTCACATTGTCTTGTAACATAAGTGCCATTGGCGGAAAAAAAAAAGATTCGATTTTACAGCAAGATGCAAGCTACTCTGTGCGACATTTATGGCTATATTATTGAGTTACTTTTGCAGACCCATGACTGTGTAAGCATCAATTGAATTTTCCAGCGAAGCAAAGGTGGAGCTTTGTACACGTGGCCCACTAGCGGGAAGTTAAATCTATAATCTGATGACGGGTTGCTTGGTAAACTGTCTGCTTCAAAACTGAGAGTGAAAATGTTTTAACTTGTTGACTCAGACGGATTCTCGGGATGGATGGGAGCAACATGTGATAACTCTGATGGCCTTTAACAGCGTAGCAAGAATGTTAACGAGATCAAAGATCTGGAAAAAGCACAAGTTTGTCTTACACAATGGTTATGCAAACGGTTACTGTTAAATAATTTTGTAGTACTGTGTTGTGTCATCCTATTCCTAATTTCACAATTTGATGTATAACAAGACACACTGAAGAGTAACTCTCTTTTGATTTTTTTTCATTTCTGAAAACAAAAACTATTATCGAGTGTATTTCAGATTTCAAATTTGGATGACGTGTGTGTGTGTGTGTGTGTGTGTGTGTGTGTGTGTGTGTGTGTGCGTGTGTGTGTGTGTGTGTGTGTGCACCGAAGCATTTCACACATCATATTGAAATACACTCATATATGTTGAAATGTGCTCATTTCGTGAAATACACATTTTGATTGTGCGTGTAACCCCAAAATATTCTGTAGTGTGTGAAAACATTTGGGTGGTGTGTACATACCTGTCAACTCATACGGTTTAGCCATAGTTCATACGGATTTTGTGGTGAATCTTACGTATATTGGCCATATCGCACAAATCATACGGATTCTGAAAATTTTCGTTTTTTTTTTTTTTTTTTTTTTTTTTTTTTTCACCTTAAAGATTATT
>NW_017805824.1:3609692-3659301 GCF_001891065.2 Hippocampus comes
TCCGTTTGCTTTTGCCCAGAATGGTGCTAGTCTACTCGACTGCTTTCATTTCCGGTAACTTTCCAGTAAATCACGTGGTTCCTAGTTGAAAACAGCAGAGTATTCATTGCATACTTCGGTAGTGTACAAGCAAGTGCTACAAGGAAACAAATATATCATTCATATTTCGTTTTTTTCTGCCGTTATTTGGACATATAAAATGCTTTGGAATGTTATAAGGATTTTTTGCTCTTTAAAAGGATTTTTTTGGTAGTTTATACAGGTTGGCGCTCCGAAAAGTTGACAGGTATGTGTGTATTAGTGTTTTCACATTGCTTCTGAGGTTTTCAGTGGTGTGAGAGCGAATGGCGAGTGTGTGTGAACTAATGTGTGAGGGAGTATCAGTAAGTGACGACATTTCTGTGGTGCCGTTGAAGTAGAGCATTGCGTGTAAGAGTTTTTCATGAGTGTATGTATGAGAGTATATGTGCTAATGCGTGAGAGAATGTCAGTAATGTGTGAGAGTATTTCGGTAGAGTGTCAGGGTGTTTCAATATTGTGTGTGTGTGTGTGTGTGTGTGTGTGTGTGTGGGAGTGTGCGTGAGAAAGAGCATTTTAATAGTGTGTGTAGACACTTGAGGAGTATGAGAGTATTTCAGTACTGTGTAAGAGTGGGAAAGTTGAGTGTTTGAGGGTGTTTCACGGTTGTTGGTAAGTGAGGTCGTCCTGGATTGTGCCCCTGATGGCCACTCTCATTTAAGCACCCGCCCGCCCGCTCGCACGCACGCACACACACAAACACGCACACACACACAAATGTCGAAGCACAAAGAGCTTTGCACCAATGAGCCTTTTTTTCTGTGTCATTGTCAGCCTGAACACAAGCAGCTATCTTGCGTTCTGGGTCGCAGCAACCTGCAGTTTTCGGGCAGGCGGGTCATCTTCAGCGTCTCCGCAGACACACTCACTCTCCTCGCGGCGTCCTCGCAGGTGACCACTTGAGCACAACACACGACAACGCTGACATGAAACGTTCAGCTATCCAAGCATTCTCTTTCTCTTTCTTCCGTTCTTTCTTAGAGAATCACCCAGCACTCCATCCAGGCAATTTCCTTCGCCTCCGGGGGAGATCCAGTATGTTTGTGTTTTTTCATGTGACATACGCTATGCGCTGCTTTAATTCAATGTACGGTGGCTCCCTTTGCTGCCTTTTGTGCGGAATATTGAATTATTTTTTCCTGGCCTTTAATTGGTGCTGCAAGGTCAGCAGTGCAAACTTCAGTGTTTTCACCTCACAGTCTGTCTTTAAAGCAATTACCGGTAGTAAGTTGTTCTACATTGTAGGCCAATGGTTGGAAGCACGAATCAAAACAGCTCATGTCAGCAGCAGCGTGCCATGTGGCTCAAACTCTGCTTGATAAACAGATTTGTATTTGTTTATTTTGTTTCCCCTACCTTTATTGCTCTAATGGTTCTTGATGAACCCGTCAAAGGCAAATTAGCACAGGAATACAGCCTGCTTATTGATTCACGATCAAAATAGTCTTCTCGAAGCGGCTAAAGAGGTGCAGAAGACGGGCACTGGGACATTTTTCAGAGAGGTTATGCTGCAATGTCAAACAGCCCTAAGGTCAAATATGGAATGATGATTTTACATGTTCAGGGTTGAGCTGATTCGGCGACGAGCGAACGAGTACACTTTACTACAGAGCATGGACATTGAAAGCTTGAGGTCCACTAACCACTAATCACGTGTTGTTGGCATCTTGCCTTCTAATCAGCCAATTTACAGAGGACTTCCACCCACCTGACTGCTGCCGTCATCGGCCTTTAACGCTCTGTGGAGCAGCGAGCTGTCCAGCCGACAAGGCAACACAGTCTTCCGACATCTGCGCGGGTCAGAGAATATGAAAATTAGATGGTGCTGGATGAGCTAGCGGTTAGCCGAGCTAGCGTTAGCTGTTCTGGTCAGCACTAGTTTCAAAAGATTCATACTAGCAATATCTTCGTTGCTGGGAAATCGTGTTGTTATAACTCAACTTTATTGTGACATTTGTCGTTTTACGACACCGAAAGCAACACTTTTTTGGGGAATATTTTTGAATTGATGTAAAGTGTTTTATTTTCTCATATTAACCCTTTCAGGGACAGCGGATGCGACAATGGACAGCTTCTCATGTTATCAGGTTACAGGGTGCTTGAAAGGGTTAAACACAGTGATAATCGAGATACTTTTTTAAGAATAACCTTTTTTGTCGACATAAAATGAGCTTACGACGCTGTTGTATTTTTATCTTGGTCATTATGGTGGTCCCAACAATTTTTTGATGCAGTTCATGGTGTAAAAAGAAGCACTGCACTAAAAATATTGAAACATATTCATGCACTAATGTGTTTGCAGGACATGGAAGACTACATTGCCTATGTAGCCAAAGATCAAGTCAGTCAAAGAGGTACAGTGGATCTCTGTTTTTGTCTCCGATCACAATGTTGCTCTTTGTATTCCTTACTTCTTTTTGTCTACTTGCAAGCGTGTCACATCCTGGAGTGTCCTCAAGGCCGAGCAGCAGAGGTCATCCATAGCATTAGTTGGGCCTTTGAGTCTCGCTTCAAACAGCTTCTTTGTCACGCGCCATCACTCATCTCTGCTGATCCCAGGTCAGCGTCACCGGAAAGATTGTCTTTCCTGCTCTTGATGGTTGCTTGGTTTTCTTGGTTTTTCAATTTGTCTATTTACCCCGGCAGTAAAAAAAAAAAACAAAAAACAAAAAAAAAAAATGGAAATCCAATGCTACTTAGACAAGTATTACTTCCAGAAAAATGAAATGACAAACAGATGAATCACATTAAATGATAAGATGCTGTATTTGTTATGTCACAATTATAAACAATTACTTGATATTTATGGACTGCATTTGCCCCCATGAGTACTTAGAAATTCAGATCATAATTCATTTTCTGCGTGCAGATCAAATCAAAGAATGTGCAACAAATGGATCCCAGATGACAATTTCATGGGACCGAAAGATGTCGATGAGGATGACGATGGTGAGAACGGCGATCATAATCACTACTACAATGTGACTCCAGGGAAGATGCCACCTTTTGGTGGAGTAGAGGACCTGTGGGTCACAAGGGCAGAGAAGGAAAAGGTAATCATATAAAAACAATTTCGCATTTCAGTGAACCCACACTATTTGCAGGCATCAGTGAGCGAGCTGTACCGCGAAGAGCAAACACCTGATAGTCATTCACGGTTGAACTTGAACAAACAGATTTTTTTTTTTTTTTTAATAGACTACTATAACATGATGAACGTCAAAGTAAAGTTGATTAACTGAAATTCTTTTCAGCGCAGTACAGTGGTTCTCAACAAACATATTTCAATAGACAGGCATAGAAAAAAAAAATAAAAACTTTAAAATACAATTGTAACTCGTACATGGACCTAATTGTAATTATCATCATTGCACAGACACGCACGTACACACGCCATACTGAAATATAAATTTATATATCATGTGCCCCCTTATTATGGTGGAGGGATCTTGGCTTTATACTCCCGGCAGGGAACCAAGTCCTAGTTGAAGGATCAGAAAAAGTATGGCTCAAAAGACCCCGATGCAGTTCGGTAGTGTGAGTAAGCGCGCTTCATTAGTGTATGTAGCAACGTTTCAGTGGTGTGCGTTCATTTTTATTAGTTCTCATAATTTTGATGAGACGTGACTATGGCCTGAGCTAAAATAACAAAACAAAACAAATGCAGCTGTGCCTTGATAAAAGGTCAATTTGTTCCGTGAAGTTGTATCTCAAAACACTTTTATCTCAAATCATCTATCCCCTATTGATTGCAATTCATCCCTTCTAGCAAGATAAAAATGCTTTCAATTGTCCATCAGTTTCAATGTGAGTGTGAATGGTTGTTTGTCAACATGTGCCCTGCCATTGGCTGGCAACCAATCCAGGGTGTACCTCGCCTCTTGCTAGGATAA
This sequence comes from Hippocampus comes, assembly GCF_001891065.2. Classification (NCBI taxonomy): domain Eukaryota; kingdom Metazoa; phylum Chordata; class Actinopteri; order Syngnathiformes; family Syngnathidae; genus Hippocampus; species Hippocampus comes. The sequence continues at coordinate 3,613,664 of NW_017805824.1, forward strand.
GCTTCAGCTTACCCGGGACTCTCAATGATGACAAATGGTATTCATCTTGGCTGTATGGACGGATGGAGTTGTTGACAAAATTAAGTTCTTTTGATTAGGAAGACTTGTGATAAGAGTTAAATTTGGAGATGACAGTTGTAATTGAGTCATCATTTGATTTTGGAAAATGGACTACTGTCTGATGCTTAAAGGACGACTACTGTCTGATGCTTAAAGGGACAGTGTGTAAAAAAATTTAGATTTTTCAATGCTCATTATTTCAAAAACACAAAGTGTATTTCAGTCAGATGCAAAATTATTTCATATCAACGTACATTACTCACGATTTTTAAAATGAATATTAAACGAATGCCTTTTTCTTATACAGTAAATAATTTTGTCTTTGTTTGAATGACTCTCCCTTTATTGTTTCAGGTTGGTTCCGCTACTTCTGTTAAACTCTATGAGAATTGTTCCATCACACTGGATACAGATGCTCTAACAACAGGTACACCTCTTTGAGTCCAGATACATAAACTTCCTGACAAATATTTCTTTCAATTCATATTTTATCCCTAATTCTTTGAAACGTTTCACATCTTTTTGTGGGTGCCAGGACTGTCATTGAATTTTGGAATTTTCAGGATACATCTACAAATCTGTCAGCTAACGTTGCTTCCGCTCTCCTCACTACAGAAGGCTACAATGCCTTGAGTTATGAGTGACTCAACTTTTTGGTTACACAAGCTATTACAAGAAAACGTACACTAACAAGACTTGAATATGGAAAAAAAAAATCTCACGGAACATTAGCTGTGTTGTTGCTTTGGTCCAGGTATATGTGTAAAAAAGATTCTGGTCAAAGGACCGATTTTACTCCTCTCCTTAAATAAAAGTCGAGTAGTACTGGTACCCGGAAATCTACAGAGGTGGACTAACAAAGTATCTGTACTTCACTTATTGTTATCCGCTACCCTTCTGCTTTAGACCCTTTACAGTCTGAGATGAGGAGTATACATTGTTCTCTTCCTTGTGGAACATACATCCAGAACCTGATCCAGGAGGAGGGTTGGTTTCATGGCAGGTGGATATTTTGTTTTTTTCGTTGTCTGCATGACTATTATACTGCCTCCCAGTGGTCAAGGCGGCCACACCAGAAAGAGCAGCACAATGAATTGGATCGCAAGATTAAATCATGATGTACACACAATATAACGATACTCCCAGTCATATATTCTTCCTCCTAAGCATAGAATGACTAATATTAATGCCGCACTGTTGAGCTGAGAGAGGAGATGAGATGTTTCAATTAACAGTCTTCTACTGCCCCCAGGTGACTAAGGCGGGCACAACAGAAATAGCAGCTCAATGGCTATTCAAATGATGCAGAATATTTTACTGCTCCGTGTTTTTATGAAATAGACTGCGAGCGAGTTCCGTCTTTCCTTCCTAAAAATGCAAACATAAATGTATATTTTTTTTGGGGGGGGGGGCGGCTAGAACGGATGAAAGACATTTATCATTCATTTCAATGGGGGGAAAGATAATTTGCGGGTAGCTAACATTTCACAAGGATCTCATACTTATTTTCAATTTCGCAACGGCCATTTAAAAATCAATAAATGACTTGCTCTAGATTAAGGACAGTATTTTTGTAATACTGCGATCTTTTACTCAGGTTAAGAAGAGAGCAGGCCGAGTCACTTCTGTCTTGTGATGGAGACTTCCTGGTCCGAGAGAGCAGCTCGGCTTGCGGTCAATATGTGCTCAGTGGGATGGATGGAAGCACGGTTCGACACCTATTGCTGGTCGATCCACACGGCCAGGTTGGCGCCACAAAAACAGAACATGAACTCGAATCAGGACCTTTCCTTCTTAAAATTCATCATTTCTGTGTGTGTATGTGCTTGTGGGCAGGTTCGGACCTGTGACCAGGTTTTTCGTAGTGTGGGTCACCTAGTCCGGTTCTACATGCGCAGCCAGATACCCATCATGACCGGAAGCAACCAGCTTTGCCTCAAACAGCCAATCCTGCGGAAGCATTAACATAAACATGGAGGCGCATCTGCATCTCTAATGGCTATATGGACATATGTTTGACCTTTTATTCCATATCCTTCATATCCAGCGCAAGGTCTATGTGTTAGTGAGGATAAGCGGTTCAGAAAATGAATGGATGTCTATTATCTAAGTAACTCAGAATTACTTTAAATGTTTGGTCTATATTTGGTGAATTACCAGGAGATACCGCGGCACATCTACTTGATTCGATTGGAGTCTACATATAGGTCATTTGAAACTCCGTTAAAGGTACAACATGCCTTCCTCTGCACAGTATTTATCACATCCACTTTGTGCCTGTCTGGCTTTCTAAGCACAAGCACCAGTGTTTTTATGTCCCAAGGTATCCAGAATGTATGCTAGTTTGGTCATGCATTTCAAAAGCAGTGGAGAAAAAGGATGATTGTAATTTTTCAGAACGCCAGTTCCTATCAAATTCCCGTTGGAAATAATGTGAATGGTTTCTTGAGATGGTGTATTTTAGAGTTTAGCAAGGTATAATCATCATAATTATAAATGATATTCGATCATATCCCCCTCCGTATGTGTTACAAAAATGGAAGGGGGTTATTATTATTCAAATGTCTAGGGACGGCAAGAGATCACTGTCGGTGTCATAGAATTATATTTTTAAAGAGAACCTTCAAAGCTAGCATTGCCTTGATTGACCGTTCTGATTTTCCATTATATTCTAAATAACTCTATTTGTAATGCCCTTTGTCTTTGTGATATAATGCACAGCTTTGTTGCTCCTGTTTCATGTTGTTGTCATTGAAAAAAATGCTCTTGTATCGCTTTCCTTTGATGAAGCCTTTGCCTCGCAGAAAAGTGATCATTATATTTATGTAGTTATAATTATGTTATAATTATGTAGTGCATGATTGGAAAAGAGTTTTTGACAAAATCATCTTTGTCCGAAATACAGGAACATGCACTCATTGTGTAAATTATTTAAAATACTAAATATCTAAATAGCAACCCCTAAAATGCTCACCTTTATGACCAACCTACATGTTAAACATAACATAAAACAAGTTTTACAGCATTTTTTTGTTTGTTTTGCTGTAATTTTGAAGTTGTCTTCTGTAAGTGCTGGAACGTGTTTTATCACAGAGATATTTTAAATAGCAGTACTTCTGTTTTTCATATTGTATCAATGTTTTCAGCTGTAATGGAGTGGGTTCATCAAACCAGTGCAACCTTGTTACTCATGTTACCAGAAAAAGACTATTTGTCTATTCATGTCAGCGTTTTAGCTACATTTGTTCTTGACAGGTTAGCACAGCATCTAGCAAAGGTGGAATATTGCCACACTTGAGCAAAAAAATCCCGAATTATCAGTGATTTGCAACTCAGTCGCTTTATTAACCCTTTCAGGGACAGTGGTTACTGCAGTGGACATCTTACCATGTTATCAGGTTACAGTGTGCATGAAAGGGTCAAATTAACATTCAAATAAAATTGAAATGTGTTGATGTAATTGTATTACTTGAACAATATTTTCTGAACAGATATTTTCAGGTACCTGAGTATATGTAACAGAGTCATGCCAAGCACAGCAAAATATATGGAATGGCAAATATAAAAACTATATATCATTAATGTTAACATTTGAGCTGGATTTGACTTTATATATATATATATATATATATATATTTTTTTTACCAATTTTCTTAAAACATAAAAAATTATAAAATGTTCCATTATTCATGGTCTCTTTTAGCCACATGATGGCGCTGATGTCTTTGCTGGTAAATTGAACAGAGTGAAACCTTCCGTGACCCTCCTCGGGATTTCGCTGTTGTGCTTGTTGACGTTGCTCTCCTTTCCGTCACTTTCACACAGCTGATCACTTTGTCATATTTCGAAGTAAAAGATGACTGACTGCGAGCCAAAAACTATGAAGTTGATTATTTTTGGGGCCCTTCAGAAGAGAGCCACTGAGGGAGGCCTGGGGATACAATCACAACATTTGCATACCTTACAAACTTCCCACAATACTTTGCAGTGTCTCTTCTGCTGGGTCAAAAGCGTGCGCCTTCACGCCGTGCAAAGGCTAAACACAATAATAGTATCTGCGCCTAATCAGATTGTGTCCTAGCCAAACTAAGACTCGGACATCCAAAAACAATTGACGCTGAACATGTGCATTTCACTAATTTGGTTGCCTTTCTTTCCACTCCCAGTGCTTTCCCAGCTTCGTGATGTCCCTGCAGAGTCTCTCTGAGTCACAGGGACCTCGCCCGAAGCACGACTCACCAGGAACAACAGTGAGCTCGCGTGTCAGGTAGAGTACATGTTTCAGTCACTTAGTGGGAGTTCACCACTCATGTCAGAGCATTGGTATGGAAAGACATTGGAGAACTGTATTCCATGTCACTGATAGCTCCATAGCAAGAATATCGAAAAAAAATGCTCAACCAGCTTTACGAAAAGCTTCAAAGTTCCATGTAGAGATAAATTACAATCAATGTCATTTATAAGACGCGTACTGTTTAGTACGGCTGTTTGTGTGTTTCAGCAGTTGTTTGAACTGAAGAGCTGCATTTTTACCATTGTTTGCGGGAAACAAATGGTGTAATTGATTTTCCTTCATAAACTGTACAGTGTTTGTGCCAAATCTGTTTCGAAAGCTCCCTAATTTAAGATAACCAAAATATGAAAAATCCTTGTGAAAGGGGAAGTCCAGCCCAAAGTTTTCTTTACAGTGATATGTGCGGTGCGCCTCCACTAGTCTAAACACGGCATACCGATTCTTAATGTGTTTGTGGAATATGAGGTAAGCAGTAACATCTGAGCCCTGAGCAACTGTGATGTCATTTTCAGTCGACAGCTCTCGTGGCAAAATGGCCGCCTCTGAGATGGACAAAAAAGGGCGGAGTTTGCTGCTTAACTCTTATTCCACAAACGCAATGCTAACCACAATGCCATGTTTAGACTAGTAGGGCTGCACAGACTTTATTATCGTGAAGAGAATTTGGAGGTTGCCTCTCCCTGAACATTTTGCAAGAATTTCTTGGTTACATAAATAGCTTTGTTTTTCTAAATGAAGGAATCTTACAAACAACATTATGCATGAACCCTTACCAGTTTGAACTGATGTCAAAATAGAGTTTACATGGTAGGATGTCTGACATGTTACCATTTTTGTGTCACTGAAGGACAGATTTTATAAAAACCTTTCAACTCAAGGCCTAAATTAGACATGGTGTTCCTTGGTACCCAAACTGACATATACGAATACTCATCATAAAAAAAGCACAACAGGGGCTTTCATTTAAGGCCCAAAATATATTCAGTTTATCTATTAAAAACAGATTTGTTATTGAATATTGTTGTTGGTCATGATGATTGCACTTGTTAAAAGGTTGACAACCACTGCAGACAGTTTAGGCGGTGTTTTGAATCACATACATGCAAGAATACTCACGATGATGGACAGTCTCAAGTAAAAACACCAATGATGGAATCTGTTTCCTCTTGCTAATGTCAACAGCAATACACATGTACCCCCACCGCCCTCCAAACCAACTTTAATTTATGACACCGGGTGTGTGTGTGTGTGTGTGTGTGTGTGTGTGTGTGTGTGTGTGTGTGTGTGTGTGTGTGTGTGTGTGTGTTGCGCTCTGAATCCTTTGCAGAATTGACTTGAGGGCTTCGCTTGATATACAAATATGACAAAGCGTTACCAGACTCTACAGCGCCTTAATGGAACAATTTGAGTCATAAAAGGGTCCAGAGCACAAGAGCATGAAATTGTTCCTCGACTGAATGTTATCAGTGTCGCACAGAGTTCACATCTCGAAGGAAACTAAACAACGCTGGCAACACTTACTTACTCTCATGGCACAAACCACCTCATGTTCCTGTGCGGACAGGAGGAGGAGGAGCAGTCATGTGACGCTTTGCAAACACAAAAACAAAGACGGCACACCACTTTGTGTGTGTGTGTGTATATGTGTGTGTGTGTATATGTGTGTGTGTGTGTGTGTGCGTGTGTGTGTGTGTGTGTGTGTGTGTGTGTGTGTGTGTGCGTGCGTGTGTGTGCGCGTGCGCGTGCGCGTATGACTGCCTGCTTTCCTGATTCCACAAGTCGGGAGCCAGTGAGACCATGCTTAGCGCCGTGTGTGTGTGTGTGTGCGTGTGTGTGTGTGTGTGCGTGTGTGCGTGTGTGTGTGTGTGCGTGTGTGTGTGTGTGTGGGTGTCTGCCTGTCGCCTGTCTGTGTGTGATATAGTGAGAAGAAGAGAGAGAGAGAGAGAGAGAGAGAGAGAGAGAGAGAGAGAGAGAGAGAGAGAGAGAGAGAGAATGAGAAAACTCCCCATCATGAAGGGCCTTCGGGGAAATAATTTGCTTGATCAATAGATTTTTTTTTTAAGCTTAGCAATCAATCAGTCATTTCCGTAAATATGACAAAGATAAAGCCAACCAAAAATAAACACATTACTAAAATGCTCTCATACACACCAGTAAAATGCATATTTGAGGATATGAGATGAGCATATTTTAGTGAGATGTGTGGGAGGTTTTCAGTTCTGTAAGAGTTTTCCAGGAGGCTAAAATGTGAGAGTTGCAGTAGCAGAGCATTTCGAAGTGTTTCAGCAGTGTATTAAAAAAAAAAGTCAGTAGTGTGTGTGAGTTTTCCAGTAGTCTACTGTACAGTATATCACCGAAAAAAGAAAAAAAAAATCTGTAGTGTGGGAGATTTCAGTAGTGCCTGTGACAGCATTGGTGTGTGTGTGTGTGTGTGTGTGTGTGTGTGTGTGTGTGTGTGTGTGTGTGTGTGTGTGTGTGTGTGTGTGTGAGAGAGAGAGAGATAGAGAAGACATTTCAGTTGTGTATCAGTATTGTATATCATAGAAAGTTTTCATTTTAGTCATCACTATGAGAGGATTTCAGTAGTGTGTGCAAGAGCACCGCATGTGAGAGCGTTTCAGCGGTGTAAAAACTGGAATAGTGTGTGTACATCTACATTCATCATCACTCAAATCATATTCATGTTTCACCAACATGAATATGATTTTATTTTGTGCATTTATAATGGTGGTGAGACATGATTGTAATGCATGCAACCAACGCCCATACTTTTGTTAATATAAATCAGACTCTTTTTTTCAGTGAACGTGAAAGCGTTTCTGTAGTGTACAGGAGGGCAGAAAAAAACTGGAAATATGTGTGAGAGCATTTCAGTAGTGTGGTTTAGTATTGTCGGTAAGAAGTAATCGTGAATGATTACAGCCTCCAGTGGGATTTACCTCTTTGTGCTCCACCCTAGCATGATGAATATTTTCTGATCAATGTATGGACAGTTGGCCTGGGATTGGAAACACCCATGTACTGTCTGTACACACACACACACTGTGCTGGAATTCCTTTACTTCGTCCAAATCTCCATCTTTCCACTGTCTTTTTATCGCTGCATCAATGGAAAATAGGTCATTGCTGGTTGAAGTCATTAGCTTCTGCTTCAAGTGTGCATGACACTGTGTGTGTGTGTGTGTGTGTGTGTGTGTGTGTGTGTGTGTGTGTGTGTGTGTGTGTGTGTGTGTGTGTGTGTGAGAGAGTGCGTGTGTGTGAGTGTGAGAGACACATCATGATGAAGGGAAGTAAGGGAGTGGAACATTGCAGCACGAGACAACAGAGGGACTGAAGACATTGTGGAGTTCCAATTTTTCTCTTAGCTGCTTCTCTGCCTGAGTTCATTTCTCTTTGCCGTCTTCTGTTTCAGTTTCCGGTGCGTTCTAGTTGGAAAGAGAGAATGTTTTACACCAAATAGCAACTCAAAAAATATGACTTTCCATGTACCACCTTCATGACCGACATTTACCGGGAATAATCGCATGGACTAAAGAGTTCATCAGCAATGAGGCAGAGGTTTTAGTCCTAAAAAGTTTAGCGCTGGCGTCAGGCTGGAACCTCATGAGTCATAATTTGATGAATTTCATATTTTTTCAAAACTCTAACCTATCGGTCAGTGTGCATGTGGAGGTCTGAGTTCTACAACTCATTGACCAATCTAATGTGTTGGAAAAGGCTTTGCTCTTTGACGATGCAATCTTAACGGTTGAACCATCATGCCGTTTTTGGGTGACTATTTTAGAACGACAAGATTTCAGTCCAACGATGGCGATATGGAATATAATTGTAATGCACTGTAACATTATGCAGTTTGAACATTCACAATGTAAAGATATGAAACAAACTGTGCTTCAACAATATAATCCTATTAAAATGTATTGCACGTAAAATCCAAACCAAAAATTGTATCTTCAAAAACGTTTAGAACAAGCAGTTCTATAAGATTACATGAAAATGTATTGCACTTAAAAGTTAAAGACAACTGAACTGTACTTCGCACTTTTCCTATCATTTCTTTCTAAATTCTCCTGTTCTGAATTTTGTGTTTGGCGAGGCTTACTCACCTTTAGGGAAGGAACGTTTCTACTTTTGGGAGTGTCCCGTTAAGATGTGCTGCGGCCCTGCACTTGACTGCCGACCACTCCAGGTATGCCGTCCCACAAAGGTCAGCTGACATTAGCTTCAACTCACCTTTGACTCGAAACAGCATCATAATGGATGAAATAAAAAGTGATCAAAGTCAAAAAGTTTTTTAAAATTATGGATTGTTTAATAATGACTTCCATCCATTATTTTCTATTTCGAAGAAGCAGTGGTGAGAAATGGGCTGCTAGCTCCTGGCCAAATATATTTTCTCCTTCTCCAAAAACATTCAAAAACGATTTAGGAAACTATGCATTTCATCGAATGATATATTGTAATATCTAACATAAATACCTACTGACTGATTGTTTTTATGGGCGTCTCAACTCTGATGAGCAGAATTTATGGTCCTTTTGGTTTTGCTCTTGTTTGAATGAGCTGTTATCACAGCTTTAGTTGACCTCTTTTATGCTTCCAAAACTGTCTTCTGTCAAATGTCAACGGAAAGCAAGTGCCGCCAGCCATACTTGTGCTTTTCTTCCATTCGCATGACGTTAGATGTAAAATATGCATAAATATGATGGATTTTGTCATGTGATGATGTTGAGTGCAGTAAACATTCACAATCATTCATTTGACACATTTCTCAGGGACTTTAGTTCAGAAACACTTCCTCTTTTCTGTCTAACTTTCTTAAAAAAATAAACAAACAAACAAAAACTGTGTATTGTTATGACACTTAAGAGTTCAACATGGAAGTAACAGCTGGATCTAAGTAAAAATATGAAAACATACATGACGAGTGCCCATGATCCTTTGGAGCAAAGGCGCAGCACAACACTCACGAATCCCGACACTTTGCTCGCGCTATACGCAAAAATGAGTTGAAGATCGCTATTGAACAAACACAAGCACTGCAACTAGAACATAGCAGTGCAAAACGCACAGGAATTATAGGGATTGACTGCCCGCATTCATTCTCAAACAGCCCTCCCTGCCTAAAGCCAACAGAGGCCTTTTTAAAAAGTGGTGGTAATTAGTGCAGCGGGTGGTGCGCCTGGAACCAAATTGCTGATCAGGCCTCTATACCCTTTGCACTGATTGGTGGGTTGAGTTGGGAACACGGGCCACCAATCATGGAGGAGCGGTTGGAGAGTTCCAGCACATGCACACAATTTAACACTGACAACACAAAAACCATACAGGTCGAGAGCCATGAAATATCTCAAACCGTAAAAGTACGGTACCATTCATGTTTGAATCTGTGTCAGTCTGTCCGAACGCTCACAAAAAAAAAAAAAACCTCTGACAAATTCAGAAGTAGTGTGTGCTAAATTAGGATCTCCACGTGCCTATTTCCACGCAGTGCGTTTATGGACCGCTACTTCTGTGCCTGAGTGTCTCTCACAGATGGTGGCGGCAAACCTCTGGTGGCGAAACTCGACGGGGAATGTTTTCCATACCTAAGATGGTCAGATTTGTGTGTGCGGGATTCTGCATCAATCACACATGGAGGGAAGGTACGTGGGCGGCAGGATCCGGCTGGAAGGAAGCCAGATAGACCGTCCGCTGGATTCAACAGGTGACATACAGTACACTGATTGTCTTTTGTGTTCATACATCACACAAAATACACGCGACTATCTCGATTTATATCGCTATCTATCTGTCTATCTGTCTATCTGTCTATCTATCTATCTATCTATCTATCTATCTATCTATCTATCTATCTATCTATCTATCTATCTATTCCGGATCCTGTGATCACTCTATCTATTGATCATCATTTGGAGAATACGTTTATTCTTGTGTTTGTGGTGAGCTAACAATGAACTGCATAACTTTAAAATTGCAGGTAGATAAAGTGACTGAAGTATTTGATACATGTCTTTGTATGGTGTTGTGAAAATTTGATCACACTGAAATAATAGCATTTCCTCAAAACTTCAATATTATGTTCTTGATAATGCAATAGATTATACCTATGTATGTCATGTCGTGATGTCATGGCCGCTGAGTGCATATTGTTACGGGGGGGGGGGTAACAATATGTGGTAACATCAACACTATTTCACATGAATGTTTTTTTTAATCATCCGTTCCCACCATTACAACAAACAGGAAGTGACTGCCTCTAACCCCCAAATAGTGCTGTTCATTACAATCCTCATCATTTTTTTTTTCTAGAAATTTTATCAAGGGATTGAAAACATTAGCTGCGGGGTTTTATTCATCTGTCATGTACTGGTCATTTTCCCCATGAGGTCCGAATTTAACTCTCGTGTCACTATCTCATTCTCTTAAATATCACCTTTTGAGGACCATAAACTAATAAATTAAGCCGTTTGCAGCGTGTTAATTGCTCCCATGAATACACTCATCATGATGTTAATAATAGAAGTCTGTTTTTTTTTTAAAGCAAGTATCGATACTTGTACTTAAGTACAGAGCAAGAATACTTTTACCACTGTTAACAGTGCAGGTCTGAGATGTTCTGATGCAATGCCATCTGTGAGTTTCCCAATCAGGTGTGACGTCAGAAGCAGAGTGTGCCTAAGAGAAAAAAAAAAAAGCTTGTTTAACGACTGATGACTCATGCTGGTGCTCCTCTCTCGCTCTCTCCTCCTCCCCAAAGAGCATCTTCATCATGAAGGGTATGTCGAAAGTCATCACTTGTAGCACTGTATGCTCCGATAACTTCTAGGAAGCAACTTTCCGAGGAAACACACTCACAAGAGGAAAAAAAAAAGCCTTGCTGAAAGGGAGATTCCCCATCTTTATTTGCGGTTGTGTTTGATTGTGTGCGGCCATATTATCAGTGTGTGTGTGTGTGTGTGTGTGTGTGTGTGTGTGTGTGTCCACGGTGAGAGAGATGGTAAAACGAACCAGGCGCAACTCAGCCCAACCATGATGATTGCTGCTGCAGATCGTTTTCTTAAAACATTGCGCATGAATATTGGCAAAAGTTGTGCTGCACAAGACAAAAGGAAATGAACCACGGCGGCCAGAGCCAAAGACAACACACAGTGTGAGAAAGTCTCACTAGGTTGCAGCCCACATCCCAGTGAGGAGACTATCTGCATCTCAGCTATTAAGATCAGCCTTGGGAAATAAGAACTACACAGGCGAGAGTGGAGATTAATGCAAGAATGATTGCGATGCATGCGCAGAGTTTGGTTGATGAAGGAGGATGTTCGGAATGTGTTGGGTTCTTACACCCGGACGGTACAGCTGGAACCTGGCACGGGGAGACGTTCCGTTTTAGCACTCAAATAAAAGCATTCCGCAAAGCTCTGTGACATTCTTGGTCTATCAGGATTCTAAGATCAGCCGTTTAAGGGAGTAAAAAAAGCAAAATGACACCCACGCTGAGTTACTAACAGGAGTGAGACAAAAAACGGCGTAGGGGTGGAAGACTGAAGATGGGGTCGGGGAGCTGATTTCTTCCTATAGATGTCGCCTCCTCTGCGCTGCACGTCTGGCCTGCTTGGCATCTTATTTGCTTATATACGCTCTACATCTAATGGATGATGACCATGAATCATATGCGCAACAACAGAGTCTGGCAGTTTAAATGTCCGCGAGTCTGCGTAAAGCTGTCAACATGTTGAAAAGATGCATCTGCCTCATTGCGTATTGTTTAAGTACAAAAGATAAAATAACATTTGAGATATATTGTTGCTCTCTATTTGCTCAGTAAACAGGCCAGACGTTTTCAAATGGGTGCTTCACTTTATTTGCTGATCGGTCCCCTCACGCTGACAAAACAGCTGACCATGATGTTACTTCCAAGACCAGGACAAAATAGAGTGGTGCACCGTGAGGGTTGTCTCAGATAAGCGCACTCATTTGGTCAAAAACTCTGTGTGTGTGTGTGTGTGTGTGTGTGTGTGTGTGTGTGTGTGTGTGTGTGTGTGTGTGTGTGTGTGTGTGTGTGTGTGCGCGCGCGTGTGCGTGTGCTTTATGGTGGCAATGAACTCAATTCAACTCATGTCACAAAAAGAAGCAGTTTCGCAGATAGTAAAGAATTCTTTGTTGCCACCCAAAGTTTATTGTCTCTGTCCAACTAAACATAAAACAAAGAGTTACATGTGTATTTAAAACAACCACATAGCTTAGCCTTAGGAAATCTAATATATAAATAAATAAATAAATAGGGCCATTGATGAGTTCAGAAAAACAGCATCAGTGTTGTGATGGTGTAACCGTATTTGAACACAAATGCTGGAGCAATACACGTAGACAGATAAATAGACAAAATCTCAAAATCCATGGAAGTGACGCAAACAATGTGGAAAAACTGATTCTTCACATTCTTTTTAATGGTGTCATAAATATGTTTTTATAAAGTATGATATTAGAGAGTGCTATTTTTTTCCTAATTAAAAAAAACAATTTCAATGGGGAAAGATGATTTGAGATCCAGTTGGTTCAGTTTAGAAACAGGCTCACAGAAGAAATTAAACTCTTTCTATCATCAAGGCATCAATATTCACTGAAGTATACAGCCGCCTTTTTGTGTGCCATTGGCTGAGCTCATTTAAGATTCAAGACATCAGCTCTGTTTCTTCTTTCTGTAGCTTTGGTCTGCCCTGGACATTGTCTTGAGATTCAGGCCTTTGTAGTTCTCTGCTTTCAGTGCAGAAGCCCCTCTCGAGTCTCAGAGAAAAATAGTGCATCGGCGGGACCTCGCCTTCAGAACTTTGAGACGTGGAGACTTGTCATCTACATATACTATACAGTGAACTCTAAAGTCTGCATTAATTTAGTGTTGTATGTCTGCCTGTCAAAGAAGAAGCTGAACACACAAATGATGTAGTCTTCTAAGTATGTCCCCATTACGTTTTAACAGGACACGTTGGCCATTTTTGTTAAAAACTTCAGACACTGATGATTCAAAGTGTTTCAAATGGCAGAAATGCAAACATATCTCTGTCACTGTGCACTTGACAGCAATTGATGATGGAAAAAATCCCATTGAACGTGCTCCGATGCTGATTCGACTCACATCGGATCACATTAACTCAAGAAGCAAGGTGAGGCAACTAAATTCCTTAAAATGTTACAGCGAATGAGAAAACATGCATTGTCCTGACCACCTGTTAACCCTTACATTACACATGTCCTCTTTGAATGCATGTATGGTATGTTTCCAGTCTATTTTGAGACAAACATCCTCCTCATTATTGTCCTTGTCAATTTGTGAATGACGGGTCTTTTCAAAATGTCTGACGTGAATAAATGGAAGATTAATCCTTTATCCAAGAAAACGTTGCAGGCACTTGTTTTTGCAGGTACGGACCTTACGCTTGTGTCAAGACACCCTCTGACCTCCATATGACTCCTGTTCCATAGCTTCAGGAAGGATGATCATTCATTTTATTCTTTCACGGTTTCAGGACTCCCCCACAACCCTTCAAAGAGCAACAGGTGCATGTTTCTGTGTGACGTGGTGGAAACAGACAGTTTCCAGGATTGTTTCAAACCTCCCCCCTGAAATTGGCATGTAGATATGCGCATATATTACTTGGTTCCTTTTTTAAACAACAACAACAACAAAATGTTTGTGTATTTTGGGGTCTTTTTAGGAAAAGTTATCAAATGCCAGGGTCAAAGAATGACATCTGGTGTATTTTTCTTCAAACGTCAAGTGTCAAAATGAGTCAAATTTGACCCGAACAGTATGTAAGGGTCGTATGACCCAGACTGGACTTACTGATAACTGAGAACAAGGCCGTTCCGATTTATGGACAGACAGAGCTGCCCTCCATATTTTGTGGGAGTGGTCGAGGGGTATTTTGGGGAGGACGTGTGTCAGGGAGTTGCAGGTGTTCAAACAGGCCATACTGTAAATAAAGTAAATATCACAAATCTTTGAGACATTGATGCGAAAAAGCTGGCAGTTACTTTGCTATCAGAAGCCGCCCGAGCTGACAGTTGGCCGTGTTGAGGCAAACAAAAACTCTTGGCACTCAAGGCGTGATGGAGAGGCCTCGCAGAGGGCAGGACTTTCCACAGTGAGGGAAAGAAAGTAGTGCAGTATTGTTGAGACTAAGTTTGGCGTGGTGGGAAGACTTGCAAATGGAGCTGTAGCGGGTGAGTGCCTCCGATTGAGTGTCAGAGAAGAGGAGCAGGTGAGCTGCTTTCAAAAACCGGAGGTGTCTGTATTTGGATTTTTTTTTTTTTTTTTACTAAAGAAAGAGTTGAATCACCACCAGTGCGCCCCCCACCCCAAAGTATCTGTACTTCAAACTCCCACCACGACTCAATAAGAGGAGGCAGTGTGCCAGAAAATAGCACTGTGTTGCCCCGATGCATTTTTATATTTAATACAGAGCAAGCATTTAATCAAGGAATAACCTATATAAATTGCATTTTGCGATCTATTTTTGACTATTTTTGCACTGATACCTCTAAGTTTTCAATTAAGACAGCCTGCATGGCTGGCGTGGGGCTTAAAGGCGTGATTTGTGCAGAAGAAAACTAATAAGAGTACGGTAACTGTTTTTGATCTGCCACATATTTTGAGTTTTGATCTTTTATATTTCAGAATTTGTGATGCCTGCGCTATTTTTAACACTTTCATTGAAAGTTCAAAGAAAAAAAAAACACACCAGACAGAAAGCGAGTAGTGTAGTCTGCATGGTATGTGGTCTATGCTTCGGTGGTTGCTTCCCCATCATTTTTTTTTCCATGTAAAACCGCCGCAGACTACAACAACTGTACTTCATTGGTAAACCTCATCGCTTATCACAATTGAAACCAGAACTCATTGTCATTGAAGATGCGCACAGGGTGGGCTAGTTACGAATGTCCAGAAACTAACATTTGATCAAAAGGAGGAAACGTAACCAGGATCACTAGAAGTGTGTGAACAGGTCTTACTCTCTTTGAATGACAGAACGCTCGAGCACAGCCAGACAGGCTCTTTATTTGCTGGGTGGGTCCGCCGACATGAAGCCGTGTGTGTGAAAACTATCACTTGCCTGGACCAAATTCCTCCAAACATACTGTACGCACACTGTAAATATGAACAGCATATAATTCAATACTGGGTGAATGGCACGTTTATACTCACTTTTACAATGGTCTAGTTCTTCATCTGCCTCCGCAAAATGTATAATAATGGATGTTTTCTTGCCCAAAAGAAAACATTATATTATGTTGTACACTATTACAATACTATTAAAACAGAGATTTTTTTTTTGTCCTGTCTTCTCCCCAATCATCATACTCACTGGACACAACATTAGGTACACCTACACAGACTCATGCTATCCAAGTCTTCCTTTTCCAAGATAATACCGATTATGCCACTGTCAGAGAGGGATTAACACCACCTAACACCATCATCCCCAGAAGTGGTGGAGTGAGTTAAATCAGCACCCCTACTGTACTTTTTACAAGTCTTTCTTTTTTTTGTATCTGTACTTCTGATTAAGTATGCAACCTGAGTACAATTTTGCTACTTCTGGTGACAGTAAAGTCCAAACCAAACATCCAGAACAACTTTTGCATTTTTGGCATTGCCGGTATAGGTCTCGCGAGAGCTAAATTTGGGTGGGTGTATATCGGATGGTGTGATTCGGGAGGGGAGTTTTTGTGGTGGAGGTTGGTGTGGAAGGGAGGGGGAGGGGGGAGGGCAGGCGAGGGATGAGGAAAGAGCCGAGTAAGGGAGAAAGTCTCAGCCACTTTTCAGCCCTCTCTCCTCCTGTGGAATGTATCAGCTGCTCTAAATGATCTCTCGTGGATCCACACGCAGCTGGATGCGCACGGGCCCACTTCGCGCGTGACCGTGCGCATCTATTCACAGGCGCCCTTCGGAAGCTTGCGCTCAACTCTTGAAACTTGTATCATTATCATACCTGCGTGGAAGACTCGCGAGACAAGGTAATTAATTGATCGTTTTTTTTCTTTGTTTGTTTGATTTTATTTTTTTATACTGCGTGTTTTCGCGACTCTCGAACCAACTTCAAAATACGGACTAATCACGACGCACCAGATGTTTTACTGAGTGCAATGGAGTTGTTTTGACCTTTAACAATCCTCTGCCTCTTCCCCCCACCCTCCTCTGCTCTCTTATTGTTTTTGCAGCTTTGACTCCAGACTGCACACAAGTTCCACAGATAGAGGGCTGGACAGCGGGTTAAGCCCATTGCACACTTGAGGAGTGGATATGCAGGACAGTAAGAGCGGAGGAGAGCGGCTCTTGCAGCTGGTTCTGGTGGCCCAGCTGTCACTCTGTGTCCTGCTCGGAAACGCCGCAGAGGTTCTGGACACCGGAGAGGTTAGAACCACCGACTCCAGAACCAGCAGAGCCAAAAGGAAGGGAGGGACGGACGTGCTCAGAGGGTAATGTGACTATGATAATCCTTCAACCATTAGACCCATATGGACAGCCTTGATTTCATCCCGCCCCCCTTTTTCTCTTCATTCTTCTCTGGAGAATCACGTGCTTTCGTCTTTTCAATGAACATCTCTTGCTACTGTGTTCACATGCAGTCATACACAGTGAACCCCCGCACGTTCGTAATTTGGCATTTGCAAATTCACTTATTTGGGTTTTTTGGTTGGGGTGGGGTGGGGGGCCTCTCCTCTGTTATTTGCAGAAAAACTCAGCTATTTCAAAAATATATCTAACTGGTGGCCTCTTGGTCCCAAGAGGAGGTGGATAGAGTTGCCAAAAAATATTCTTGAGTAAAAATACTTGTGTAAATTATGACACAAGTAAAACGTAGTCATGTTCAAGTTTAAGTCAACTTTATTGTCAAATGTGCTCTATGTGCAACATACAGCACAGATGAAATTTCTTTCCTCTCAACCACGAACAAATAACTACTTGAGTAGTTACAGTAGTTACTCTGTAAAAAATAATACTCAATTACGGAGTAGCTGTTGCGTAACTTCTTATTATTAGGCCATCAAATAGCCAAAAATATCAAGTGAAAATGTGCAATTCAACTATTACCCAACACTATACATGAGACAATAATGAATTAAAACCATTTAAAAAAAGATTACATAAATGGAAGTGGAGGAGTGGTTAGCGCAGTCACCTCAGAGTTGAAAGGTTGGTGCTTTGAATCCCGTTTCTTTCCTCATTCCAAAAGCATACATTGAGGCCTCTAAATTTGACTTCGGTGTGAATGTGAGTGTCAATGGCTGTTTGTCTCTTTGTGCTCTGCAACTGGCTGCCCAACAGTGCAGGGTGTAACCTGCCTCAAGTCTGAATTCAGCTGGGATCAGCTCCAGCACACCTGCAACCATAATCAGGACATGCCATGCTGAAAATGGACGGATAAATTAAGGCAAATTCAGCTACAAGAAATAGTATTTAACTTTCTATGTTTGCACAAAAAGCACAAAAGGATCACCGGGCAGCGATTGCAAAACCACACCACGTTTTCTCAAGTTTTAAATGGAGTTCTTGTAGGCTGAAATGTCAACATTTTTAGGCAGATGGATGTCAGCACATGAGCTAACTTTTCCTTTTCATTATCACGGTCCTCACTCAGGTAGCTTGAGTCGCGGCAATTGGGTGCGGTCATGTAACTGCCTGGCTCTGTTTGATTGGTTAAAAGGAGTCAAACATCACGAGGAGTTACGGCGGATTAGTGAAAGGGAGTCATGTGACACCTTCATGAAAAACTACGATAAGTATGATTCACCTAAAATGTCACTTCTGTAATAATAACGCAGGAAATGTAACTCATTACAATCTAACTTTGGCACAGAGGAAATATATTGAAGTGAATTGAGGTTCTTCATTTAGACAGAAGTAGTGCTTTGCTGCCATTTTGTGCCATCTACAGTGTAGGCTATTGTAAAACTTTTTGGGGGCAGGACGTCAATTACTCGCAGATTTTCGCTGTTTACGGCTAGAGCAGAGGAACACTGTACCCACACACACACACACACACACACACACACACACACACACACACACACACACACACACACGTCCTTTATGAGCCCTGAAGGTCAAAGAATATGTGTGTGCATGTTTTAATAATAACAACAATGCAAGGCTGGCTGAGATGAGTAAGATTGTCCATGATGGGGAAGTTTGGAGCAAAGCTTAGCAATTAAATACTGGCAAGGGGATCACATTCCTGCTGCCTGCAATAATAAATTACATCCAAACAAAGGAGGCCATTGGTCGTGTGTGGCTGTGGCAGAAAGAAAGAGAGACCAAGAGAGAGACAGAGAAACAACCTAATCCTTTTTCTGGCCCCCAAAAAAATGTGGATAAATCACATCTGCAGCTGTACACAGTTCTCTGCTGGAGTGTAAGTGTGGCTTTGCATGTGCATATGTGAGAATAAAAGCAAGCAAGGCAGGAGAAGAAAGACCCCGAAAAAGAGACCATCTGTGCGCCAGTGATGACAGCAAACAGCTGATGAAGGTCACACAGTAGACATTTTTATATGACATGCTTTAAGTTCATCTATGTGAACATCTGCGTTCAGGAAGAGGCTGTGTGCTGTGTCACGCTGACTTACCACCAGAAGAATGTTTCTGACATCCTCGTGATTACCTCATTGATCTGGTTTGGGTTACATCCGATGACCTGCAGGTCAACACGGATTTGAGTCTGACTTATGTAGGCCTCGAGCACACCTGTAGGCAGGATGGCTCTCAGGCATTGACATCATCAGGAAATGTTTGCATAGGTGCATCATTCTATTTTTTTTTCTAAACACACTCGACATAATAGCACGCAACTGTGACTTGCATCATCCGAAGCAGTTCAGAATGAATGCATATCAAATAACCACCATTCCCAAAATAAATAAATAAAATGCAACATACTCATCAGATATGCAGGTGATTAATCCGATTGGCTAAAGAAAGAGTCCCATTGCTAATATACAGCAGTTTCTTAAGATACAAGTTTAATTCGTTCCATGACCAAGCTCATAACACAAAATACTCATATCGGCATGTCATCTTTGGTAATTGAAATGAATGGTCATGCCATTCCAGTAATTAGAGCGAGCCTCTCACCCCCCCCCCCAAAAAAAAATCCCCAAAAAGTTTGATTTTTATTTTTTTTTAAGGAAAAATAAAAGTATAATCTTGTAAATTAAAAAAAAAAACATAAGATAAGATAAGATAAGAACACCTTTATTAGTCTCGCAATGGAGAAATTCCCAATTCACAGCAGTTAACATAATTACATTTAAACAAATTCAACAGTTGCTGGATCATGATTTTTGTTGCAATTTAATTCATTGTGCAGCATTCACATCTCAAGTTTACATTCACAAGTCAAAGCTAAAAGCTGGTTGAATTGCCGACTCATAACTTGAAAACTCATACGTCAGGTTTGTACTTTAAATTACATCAGACAGTATGACTGAATTTGAAGGCCCTTGGCAGATTAGATTAACACGGCAAGACGATAGAGACTGAAATCTGATTGGACAAGGGGAAAAAAGATAAGACACACTGGAAAGACATATTGACACACTGGAAGCAGTCTGGCCAAGAGAACGGCAATAAGATGAAGAGTATATTGTGAGATGAAATTAGTATCATTTGATGGAACAAATATTAGAATTGAGGTTGTTGGCCACCACTTCTGAGATGGAGTTTTTATATTTTGGCTACGTAATCAAGCTAACTGAGAGGAAAAGTAAAATCAGCTGGCTGTTGGTGTGACACAGTGCAAATTACAACCACAATCGGAAAAACATATTTTTAAGTTAATACATCTCTGATGGTGCCATGCAAAACTGAGCAACTCACTGGTCTAGCATGTGAATTGTTGAATACGTTTTGGTTTTTCTTCACAGACCCAATGTATGCGGCTCAAGGAACAATGTTTATTGCTGTCCAGGCTGGAAGACTCTGATTGGGGGAAACCAGTGCATTGTCCGTAAGTATCACCGCCCCCCCCGCCAAATGGATTGACAGACCATATCAGCCTTTTTGGCCACAAAACTTTAACATTGGTTATTGAACGCATTCAACTCTGTCAGGAACAGTCATCTATTTCTTTGTGGCAGCTCAGTTTGTTGTCCAACAAAAACAGTGCATTTTATAACTGAGTCTACAGTGGAGACTGACAGGACTTAATTCACCTTATACCACCACAATCATGTCGTACATATAAACATTCATCAACTGGAGCCATTCAGAACCATATGTATCTAATGATTTTACAAAAACAAATACTTTTTTTTCATAAAATACACCATGCTCACCAGAGATACTGATTATTAAATGTATTGACATGTGCAGGTAGCTTGTCGAACTTGGCTACAAGTTTTGCTCTGACCAACCAGTCGGATGACTGCAAAATGCTGAGCATTTATTCATACATGTACTGAGTTCTGTGGAGCCAAGAGAAATATTATTAAAAAAAGTCAACAGACTGTTGGGAATAATATTGCATAGCTTCATGAGCAAATATTAGAATTTACGTTGTTCAAGGTCAACCGTCAAGTAATTTTAGAAAATCCCAAACAAAATATTTTTATGTCACAGGTAAACAAATTAAACAAAATACTTAAAGCATGAAAAAAAATCCATTTTGTAAATTTGACAAAGTAATCATTTTCCCAAAGTGAGATCCTAACGAGCATCAAACCAAGAAGTGTGACGTCACTTTAAGACAATAGCGGAGCTCACTTTGGAAAGTGTACAAAGCCAGTCAGAAATCGATTCGGAAAGTTACGTTTCAAACTTATCTGAGGGGATCCAGGTGTTTGAGGAGTTGGAGGAAGAGGAAGTTGCTGGCAAGATGGATATTGGACCATACATGTTGTGCCTGAATGGCCGGACATGGAGTGGAGACGAGACCCATCGGAATTGGAAGAACGGAAAACTATATAGGCTGCGGTTATTGTTTGCGATTCAATGCTGTGCTGTGGTGTAAATCACGCACGATGGGATTTCCTATTTGGTTCATGTATTCCCACTAGCACTGAGAGCGTACACCATAGTGGGTTGGTGTCCTACATTGTGGATGCTAAGGTAGTTCTGTTGCATTGTCGGTCACTCAGCACATTATATCGGCAGCATTTAGTTGTAAACCAATACAGAGGATTCCCTCCATGCACTCATAGTTTGAATGTTTTCGTAAAGGATTACATCCTTGTATGCGTTTAGTACTTTGAACTGAATGTTTTTGAAAACAACAGTCAACAGTTATTGATTGACACACCCACCTTTTTTGCAAATGCGGTTGAGAAAACAGAGGACTTTGAAGCGCTTGTAACAAAGAATGCTCGTCGACACCGGTATGAAATTCAATCACTTTCCGAGAATGCGACTGTATCCTTCCAATTTTGTGGTCCATTTATGTGCCCTATTCTTTTCTTTTGGATACTCAAACAACTGTTTGCCGGAATACGAACAGCGCATCGCCACACAGAGCCGAGGCATTTCGCCGAATAACTCGGTAACAGTGGCAAAGAGCGGTTAACGGGACAATCAACAATGCAGTGCAATGGCTGACTGGCACCTGGAATTCTGGAAATGACATCACTCCCCGGAGATTGCCGACCAAAACCATTTTCATTGTTAAGTGTGTTGCTCTGGGTCTAATTATGAATCTAGGAGGGTTATGTTAAAAACGAACGAAAGCATGCTTGAAATAGTTTTAGCCCAAAGTATTACTCAAAAGATGGTTGGCCAAGTTTACTTCACACCTGAACTTTAATGTAGGTCAGTGCAATGTGAAAGTGTTGAGCCCACCAGAGAATGCCTTGCTGCCGCTGAGGGCTCGCCACTGTGCAAATCAGCAAAGAAGGAAGTGTTGTCCTATAGTTCCAATTCCCCACTTATTTGCTGATTTAATTGGACCGACATTGCAATGGCGAATGGATGATGTTTTCAAAGGAGAGACAAATCCTCTTAATAAAGTGCGAGCAGACAACATGACCTCATGCCAGTGGAAATTTTTAATTCTGCTTCATTTACACCGGCATTCTTTCAGACGTTTCTTTTTATAGTTTCTGTTTTCGTTCTTTCCCCCTCCCTCAGTAGACAGGAAGGTCTGAGAGGCCGTAGCCTCATATGATTGCAGTCTGGCGGGCCGGCCGGCTGCCAGGATGCCTGTCACAGCTCTAATGACATTGTTTAGCAGTGGGGTTCAGGGAGTAGAGGTCAGTGGCTGGACTCTACCTGGCCAGAGCTGAGACTACGCAGCGATGCCAACAACAGGCTGTGGGAAAGAAAGCCAGGGAGTGAAAAAAGAAAAAAAAGGCAGCAGCAACTAAAAACACTTCACTGGTGCACTTTTATAGCAAGTCAGAAAAGAGAATGGCTCAGCAACATGTGGCGCCAGCTACTCCATGACCATGATTAGGGTTAAGGAAGATCGGGCCCCATTTTCACTGGAGCCGCTTTGAAATTTTGAGGGTTTAATGAGGTTGAGATCATAGCTACATCCTCTGCGAGTGAAAGGCAAAACCTTCAGCGAATGCATCGCTTACGCTCTCTCTCACGCACATTGAGGACTTCCTGAAATGAAACATGTATGTTGCTGAAGGTGTGCTACGTTGCTCTTTGCAGCCATATGTCGAAGCAGTTGCGGAGATGGCTTCTGCTCCAGACCCAACATGTGCACCTGTCCCACGGGCCAAGTCGCCACGTCCTGTGGATCCAAATCAGGTGGGGTAACAGCATCTATCATGTCTTACCTGGACACAGTGAATTGGTTCTACTGTCTTGTTGCATTTTACAGTGAAAATAGGCTTGACAGTGACACCCCCCTCCCCCCTTTATCATGGGCCATATACAGTGATAGGTGAAAAAGCACAATATAGAGATGCTGTTAACACACTTATAAAGTATTCCGTAGTTCTCACTCTTACGCTGTCAAGAAATAGGAGGCTTGTGGTATAACATCAAATTCGAAGAAATGAAAAGGGGAAGACTCCCACTTATACTTTTCCCAAATAGGAGGGAAAGCTGTTTATTTGTCACTTCAAAGTGACTTTAAAATCGACTTTAAAATACCAAAATAAACCTTCAGCCAAACAAGATAATAACCGTATGTGTGTTGTTAAAAAAAATAAAATAAATAAAAATAACATCATTATCAAGACTTGAAATTGCTTTTAAATTTGCAGTTTTAGAGCATCCGTCACTGAAAACCTAAGAAAATAGAAAGTACTTCAAAAGAAAGTCAAGTCAAAATTTTCTTGACAATAATGTGACCTGATCATGACATTACAATGCCTAAGGACCCAATTTGGGAATGTCACCTGCCCAAATGCAGAAAACAAGTGAGTCATGATTGGTCGTTACCCCTGAGCAACTGTGATATCAACATGGCAAATTGGCCGCCACATGAGATGGAGAACAATGGTTAGATTTTTGCTGGTTAATTCATATTCCACAAAAGCAACATAATTCAGAATGCAGTGTTATGACTGATAAGGACCCGTAGAAGAGATTATTGTTAAGTAAAATTGACTTGACTTCCCCCTTTAAACAGTTTATCAAGCATTTCTTTTGAATGATCAACCCAGAGAAAATTTTAAAAGTTTTTACTCAATAGTCCAACAAATGTAGAACGATATAAAATAACAGTGAATTACTAAAAGGAATAATGAATATGCCTGAAAATGTAAAAAATTATCATTTTAAAGTTAGCGCGCATGTGCAAGTCAATGTACCGTGGCATTATGGGAAAATGCTACATTTGTAGCCTTTAGCCAACAAGTATGTTCGAACATATTTGTGAGTACATTCAAACATACTTGCGACTACGTTTGAACGTATTTAAATATGTTTGAACGTACTCGCAAGTGCGTTTGAACGTATTTGTCGGTCCAAATCTTTTTACACCACTTTGGCAACTCCACGCTTCCGTACACTGAAATATCACGGTTGTCAGTCATATCATCACTCAGCCCTACTTATACTGCCCTTTGAAAGATAATTTACGGGTAGAGGTTGTGGGGTTCCTGATGTATATGGTCCGTGGTTGGGGACCACTGCTGTCAAGTTATTTAAAATAAAAAAAGAAATAAAAAAACGATTGATTAAAAATGGGTGATTGGGTTGTATAGCAACCGACTGATCGGACATTTGATTGGATGACATATCATTTGTCTTTGGGGATCAGTATTATGCAATCTATAATCCTGTTGAGGATGTTTTTGCTTAGACACTATTTCTTCAAGTCCATATACAGTATATATATATTCACATGGTCCTCTTTTGGTGGCTAAAGTGCACTAACTTATAGGCAAACATTTTTTGTTAGTTTGCTAGGTTTTTGGGTCCTACACATCTGCTGAGTTGACTAGGATCAATACCCACTCAATGCCCCATTAATAATCACCTAGGTGTTATCTGATTGTATTGTTCTGCCCACAGTCCAGCACTGTAACATCCGATGCATGAATGGGGGGACTTGTGCTGAGGACCACTGCCTCTGTCAGAAAGGCTACGTGGGAAACCACTGTGGTCAACGTAAGTAGCACTGCTTATTTTACCTGATTGGTCTTTTTGACAGAATCTCGTCAAAACTAGCAACAACATAAAGTGTGTCGACTGAATATCATGTTGCCTTCTCAACAAATAGCAACCGACACACCTCCAAATTTCGTTCTATTGTTTTTGGACCCAATTCTAAGGCAAACACCACAACTGTGAAGAACCTCTACTTGTATAAAAAGAATCAGTTTTAGCTCAGTTCCGACTGACCCTCAGAAAGATGTAGAATCCATCCATCCACCCATTTTCTGATCCGCTTATCCTCACATGGTTCATGGGGATATGTAGAATAGAATTATTCACAATATATATTGTGATTGTAACATTATTTTAACCCATCGGGCGGCATTTGATTTTGTTATTGTTCCTCTGCCTCTATCATCACACATTTTTCTGTGTTGATATAACAACGCCCGGGTTTACAACATGGGCCAAAAATAGTATAGCAGTATTCTCTTTCAGTTTTAATGACATTTTCCCGAAGTACTAAAGTGTTGATGTGTTGATGAAACTAGTGGGACACACTGAATTTAATTTGACCTTCTCTAAACCTTTGAATGTATATGTCCAACCGTTGAGTGTTTCAGTACTTTTTGCACTACTTGCTGTTTTCAAACAATGAGCTGAATGGAACAATTCACCACAGGTATATGAGTATGAATGAACGAATACAGTACACTAACTGGACGGCACCGAGCAATTGATTTTGAATGGAACTGTTGCATTTATTCATTAACAGTAATAAGCAACAACAAATTGTGATTCATATACGTTGTTTATTATTCAGTTATTTGCCTCCACCAACGCACAGAGCAGCAAACAGTAGAATTTGCCGTGGAATTAGCCCAAATGCTAACTAGCCAATGCATCAGTTGTCCACAATGCCCCCCCCCCCCAAAAAAAGAAGAAAAAAAAACAAAGCTATTTTTCTACTGTTTCAATCTCTAAGCGAGTTGGAGGATTAGTCCGCTTCAACACAAAACACAAATTAGTCCGGAAAAATGAAGCCTATTGACACGACCACTGCGTACTCATTAATGCGTTAGCATGTTGGGCGGCTGTCGGCTCCCATTTGTATGCTTAATGTGTCATTCATGTGTCACTGAATCACATGAGCATAACTGGAGGTTTGCGGTTAACGGCTCCAAACGTCTCTCCTTGCTTTATTAACAACCCACCGTCATGTTAGTTAATCTTATTGTTATTTCTGGCCCAATTAACGGTTTAGAACACCCGTGAGGCATAGTGACGTGTTAAGTTAAATGTCCCACTGCTGTCGAGCTTTATGTCATCATTCATGGAATGACTCTTGCCCAATCAGAACTTAACTGTTTTATAAAGAGCATTTTAGATTGATACTGAAATATCCGTCAGTTTTTGTCAGTAGTTATGATTAACATGTTGCAAGAAATCCAACACAGTGTATACTCAAAGTACGAGGTAATGTCGAGATGATATGTTATGTCAACAAAACATAACCCTTGTCCTCTTTTTGTACAGCGGTTTGTGAAAATGGCTGCCTTAATGGAGGAAGGTGTGTGGCTCCCAACAGATGTGTGTGTACCTACGGCTTCACCGGGGCGCAGTGCGAGAAAGGTAATGATGACTCCTTTTCTTGCCTACATCCTTCACAACCTAAGTGAGAACTGGGTGCTGAATGTTTTTTTTTCCTCTGGAACCGAAGAGCCCTTTTGGTTATTTGTGCCACCGAATGAGGTTTGTTGTGCAATCAAAATGTTGACATGTTGTGCCCAGCGCTGACCATCAATTTCCACATCTGCTCCGCAATGAAGCACTGGGGAATGTACCATCTATGCTCTTCGCAAATCTTCGCAACCTCCTGCGGTTGTGAATGCTCCAAAGTAGAAAAGTCTGTTCAACGTCATAAGTCAAGAGCTGACGCGCTTGAGGTCTGCTGCAGTGATGAGCAGCAGAGGTCAAAGTGTTGACCTCGTAAAGCTAATATTTGGATTGTAAGCAGAGCTCTTAATTAGTATTATCCCCTTTAACCAGTCCAGACTTTAGGGGCCTCTCAGAGGCGTCTGATGGATGATTTGTCCTGGTTTACACTTCAGTGTTTTCTTCAACCCTCGAACAATTAAGACGCTATCTATGAGCCGGATGAGTTGGCAACACGCCTTATCTACTGAAAAACACTTTGACACACAGGGCTTTGCTTTCTGTTCCTTTCCTGTGCAGAAGCATAGTGTTGTGGGAGCATGTTTTTATTTCTCAAATGGCATCACAGGTGACATAACTGTAATTAAAACATTTTTTTTTTTTTTTTTAGAATATTAGACCCAAAAAGTAGGCACATGAAACAGACGTTTGAAACACCTTAAAGAAACATACTTGTCTCGATAACTAATCGTGCTTTGTGCTCTGTTTATGGCTGAAAGTGTGTTCCAATTTGGGCTGCTTGTTGGCCTTTTACTCGGCACGGGAGTTGATGTTTACAGAGTGCCAGATATGAGATTAGTGAAATTATGGCACATGAACGAGTGTGCATTAAATAGTCATTTATGGCCACAAAATTTCTGCCCCGAAATAGGAATAATGCACACAAAATGCGATTTCACCTTTTGTCACAGTTTCGATGTGATTAAGTGCCCATTATTTTCATAAAATTTGAGAGATAGTTACGTAAGGTACTATATTTTCAAACGAACTGGACATTTCACTATAAAGTCACACATTCTTCATCCGAAACTTGAATGATAATTTAAACCGTCTTCTTTTTTGCTGTACTGTTGAACGTCAAGAATAAATTGCTACATGACAGTAAGTTACTTGGAAGGGAGACCAAGCAGCCATTTATATTTTAACAGGTATGCTGAGCTTTTCTTACCTTTTGGATTATTTTGGTGACTCACCCTGTTTGACATCGCATCTTTTCGGCTTTGGTAGATGGTCAACTTTGCTGTTATCTAACTACGAAGGCAAGGATCGTTTGAGCATCACTTTTCTGTTGCGCCGATTCATGGCACAGACATGCTCTTTTGATGTTTCAATGGAATGCGGGTTGTAACTCAACCAAACATTTTACACATACCTGTGAGAAATATCTTTCACAAACCTGATGATGGAGGTTTGATTCCCTGTCTTGAAAATTTAAAAATTTAAATTAAATTTGGCCACTCTGCCACCACCAGGTAAGAATGATCTTCACTGTACAGCTAACCATTTCCAACATCCAATGGAAAACAACCAAATTGGAAAAAAAAAACCCTAAACCTTTTTTGGGATACTGTATATCAAGTGGCACCACCGGAAACACAACAAGCGTTTTCAAGTCAGCAATAGTCCATCACTATTTTATGAATAGACACAGGCTACTGTTAGACACATGTCTGATGTGTTTTTCTTTTTTTTTTTTCTTGTCACATGCTGCCTTTGATGACACATGAGACAAAGTAATGAAATAAAGGACTATGTGTGATGATGCTCAGTGGAACACAAAGGCTACCAGAAGCGGAAGGAGCTACTATTTAATGTATGCATTTTGCTTTGGGTTGCATTGAAATCGGTAGCAAAGCGAGTGTGCCACTGTGGATTATCCTAAAGGAAAATGAAGAACGCAGTGTTTAGTAGTGGATTCAAGCACACGTTTGACAACTTCAAATTGGAATTAAATGTGGCTACTGGTTATCATGGTGCTTGTTGCCTTTTGGGCTGGTTTAAGAATAACAATGTTGTCTTTTGTGGTCAGTTCCACTGAGTGAACTAGATGATGTATCCAATCAAAAGTAAATAAAATAAGTTGGTTTGAATGACTGAATGGCTTCTAAAAGCTTTTATAGTGGGTAATGTTCTATAATTAGCCGTTGGAAGTGCTGAGCTGACATTTTGTCATATTTTATAGACTAAACATGTATCCCGGTGTGATATTTATATTTCCAATGACTTCATGTTGTATTTTGTCTTCAATGAGACAAAAAGAGGACAAATAGACCTGCTTGTGTTTTGGCTACATTTAAGTCACTTTCACAGGCATTTCCTTGACGGCTGAATAAATGAAGTACATGTGTACAGTCAAACATGAACACGTTAGACTCACACAATTTTAATGCTTGAAACAGAGCTGTGTCCCATTACGGCTAGATCTTATCCTATTAGTGAGCGCACAACCACACACATGTGACTTGACCTGAAGCTGGAGTCATCTTGGGATGTGAAAAGTTTCTCCTCTAACGTGAGCATGTCTGCTGACCGGCCGGCTATAGCACCGTGCATGATTTAGTCAGACAAAAATGCACACGGGTTCGTCAATATTTTCTTTGTTGCTCCTAAATGTGATTTTGGCTGGAATGCGGGGTTAGCCACAGCTGTCCATAAGGCCGATGATCGCATGCACTCATTTGATAAAATCAAGCATTTCCAAGCATTTGAGTTAACCTTGGGTTGGTGGTGGGTGACACTTAGAGCTCAAATGAGGCAGCACGTGAAGCCCGCAGACTCCTTCAATGCCTCGCTGAGTTGCTTCTATCTGTTCCAGCCCAGTGCAAACCTAAGTGGAAAGATATCCACAAGTAGTGTGTGTTTTCTGTCGAGCGTTGTGTGTTTTGTTGAAAGTAGCTGATTTGAGGCTTTGAAGATGGCGGACAGTGCGCCAGTGTGTGTGCCGATGCTCCTGCTATTTTGGCTTTATTTTCTATTCCCAATGCTTACACTCAGGTGCCACTTGTACATATTAAATTCAGACCATATTCTGTCACCCCAAAGCCCCGTTCCCTATTCCTGTTGACTTTTTTTTGGCGGTCGGGAAATACTTTTGGTGGCGGTATTGCACCAAAAGTATTTGCCAACGGGCAAGAGAAAGTACAAGACAAAATGGAAGAAAAGGAAGAAGTGGTAGTCACGGCAACTAATGTGTAACGTATCGCGAGAATAGCATGCGGCTTCCTTACGCCGCAACAAGTATTCATAGCATCGAAAGGCACAATAACCATTCAGGATTTAACCTTTAGTGCCACTGCAACGCAGGATTCTAGTTAATGTGATCTTAGACTCAAAAGAAAATATTTTCTATAGTTAGCAGAGGAAGTTTTTGTCCAACTAGAGCTCTTTTGCTGTCCTCCACTCGGGGTGCGTTCAGAAATTCACTCTGCTAAGGTAACGCCGCTCTGAGAGTGTGTGTGTCTTTGGAGAGGCAGAGTGCACTTCCCTCCCATTAATTTTCAAATGCAGCCTATGTTGGAAACCACTTAGCAGTTTGTGCTTGAACGGGTTCTTTCTGTACTGCCTGAGACACGGGGCTCCGGCACTCCTTTTATGGGGCACTCCGAACAACCAACCGAGCGGCACGTTTGAACAACCCTCTGAGTTTCCAAAAGTTCGGAGTGAAGCAGTGCGCGCCGATTTCCATATGCACCCACGATTAGGGAGCGTGGATTTTGGGTGCGGGTCTGAGCTCGACTGTTCTTGGTCTCGGTTTTTGTAAAATACATTTCCCCACAAATGTGACTTATGGTACTCCAGATTGACTATTATCTGTTTTTTTACTTCTTCATGATGGATTTTTTTGACTGTTACAATTTATACTCCGGAGCGATTTATAGTCCCTGAAATAACATATTTGCAAAAATGTGAAGGATGTCTTCACGTTTGAGAGAGACTGTAAGTGAGGCTAACAATTTATTCGGAAGAGTTGTAGGGATGTGGAAGTATAGTCATTGACGTTGACAAACAGTGGCTACAGAATAGTTCTTCAAATGTTTTTGTGCGATTTGGAACGAATCCAAGGAAACTCTTGGACCCACTTCCTGCCTGGCAAGGTGGTTGTTGTTGTGCATACAGTGCGCATGTCCTTGGGGAGGCAGATATTTCTATTGTGTTCAAAATATCTGGACGTGTACCGATATTAAATAGCTGGCCTTGAGTTTGAAATAAACCCTCCGCTTCGACATCACATGTACATGTTTACCGAAACAGTTGTGAAAGTGTGTGAACATTTTTCCAAATAGTTTGGGAATTATTTTTTTCCGAAAGTAGAGCAGTGAAACAAAGAGCCCGACATTCTTGTGAGTTTTGGTCTGTTTTGAGATCATCGTTGGCTAGACTATAGATGAGCGGGCCGGGACTCTGACTGTGTGTGTGTGTGTGTGTGTGTGGGTGTGTGTGCGTGTGTGTGTGTGTGTGTGTGTGTGTGTGTGTGTGCGTGCACACGTGCAAGCACTCCCAGCTGAACAGGCCGTGGGTGGAACCCCCACCCCAGCTGCACACACTTCATGGAGAGAGGGACAGATAAAATGACACCACTACTTTCCCCCTCCAACTTTCAGCCTCTCCCTATTTGTCTAAACTCAACGCTTACATTTCATTCGAATTCACAACTATACTCTTGTGCTTTTTGCAGTTAACAGCTCCTCCAGTTAACTGTTCTACTCACAGTTTATTGTTAAACATCTGGTCGTCCCCGTCAAATTCTATATGTCTATAGAGGAAAGTAAAACATGCCGTCTTTGTGAGTCAGTATCTTGTAAATCAGTTAAATGATGTCATGCCATGATTGTTCAAAGTGCCTTTTTAGTGAAGTCCATAATGAAAAGGGGGAGCAGCCACAAGTGAGTTACGCGAACATGAATTATTAGGGATGAGCAAGGGACTAACTACAAAAGGTTTTATCACTTATTCATCCATCCATCCATCCATCCATTTTCTAATCCAATGATCCTCACGAGGGTCGCGGGTGTGCTTGGGCCTATCACAGTTGTCTTCTGGCAGTAGGTGGGGGACACCCTGAACTGGTTGCCAGCCAGTCGTAGGGTACACACAGATGAAGAACCGTCCACGTTCACAATCACGCCGAAGGACAATTTAGAGTGTTCCATCGACCTGCTGCGCATGGTTTTGGAATGTGGGGGGAAACCGCAGTACCCAGAGAAAACCCACGCAGACACAGGAAGAACAAGCAAACTACACACAGGAAGGCCAGCGAACCCCGCCCCCTGCACTGTGAGGCGGACGTGCTAACCAGTCGACACTGTGACGCCTCGCTTATTTATAGGCTGTTTAAAAAATGTTTATCTGAAATCGTGTCTTTCCATCAAAGTTAAATACCATAGGTAGAGCAGCCAAAAATCATACTCTAGCAAGAGTACTGTTAATTTAGAATAATACGACTCCAATACAAGTAAAAAGTAGTCTTCCAATAATAAGTAATTCGGTACGAAGCTCAGGTGCTGAGTAACCGGTGGTTAACTTTTGATTTTGTTCATTTCAAATTGCACACGAGTGTTCAATAAACAAAACTATTTGATAGCAAATTCAAATATTGCCCGACAATATCACTTCAAAATAACATTTTATCAATAACAATAACATAAGCTAAGAAGTCGATTTCAGCCTCAAGAAATTGTCTTGACTTCCATTTTTTCATGAATGTGAAATCGCACAATAGACTCACCCGACATTATTAAATGTAAAAACAATGCTGACATCTGTTTCATGACTCAAAAACGATTTGAGTTTTGCCAATTTACCACTTTTATCTTCGGCACACCGTGTACATTGCTGATCGCTTATCTCACTGTTCCTTTTGAGAGTGCACAACCCTTTCTACAGCGAGGAACAAAGAACGCCACCAGGCCTGATTGGGTTGGAGGAAATACAATTTGCATTCACGTGCTGTGGCCGACTTGCCGCTTTTATTCCACAGACCATTGCATTTTCTCAAATGCAAACTAAGACTACCTCTTGTATACTTCTCAAGTTCCAAGTGCAGTTCTTGTAGGCTGAAATGCTGACATTTTGAGGGGCGGTCAAAGCACAGCGCATGACATAGCTGTTCTTTTCTCGCTTGGGTTAAGGTGAACTGGAGCCTCTCTGTAAGGTAAACAGAGAATTTTGCCATGCTGCATGCAATGTGTCAAACTTTGCTTCTTCGTAGGGCCTTGGCGACTTTGCGGCCAAGTGACTACCTGGCTCCATTGGATTGATGAAATAGACATGACATGACGAATAAATACCCGCATGTAGATAAGTACACTCCAGCACACTCTATAAAAAAAGTTGGGTTAAATTTCAAGGAATCAAACGGATCCAATTTTAAGTTGGAAAATTCTACTAAATATTTTAAGTTTAGCTTTTTTTGAAAACTATCTTTTCCACATTTCAAAACAAAGAAATAAGAGTTTACAAAACCCTTGTATTGTCACCCTCCAACTGAAAAATATAAATTAACCCAACTCAGAAAATTGTCTTGGAACAAACAACTTGCGTGCTTTGTTGTGCTAATTCACATTGTTGCCATAAATATCAATCATTTTAAAGTTGATCCTAACTTAAATGACTGTTTGAGCCCCCCAAAATACGAGTTGTTTTTTTGCAGTGTGGAAAACGGAATGTAACTTACAGTCACGGAATAAAAATAGCCTTTCTCCTTAACAGAATTACCCAAATAAAAAAATAGAGTGCACTACTCTGACAAGCAAATTTCAATGAAAAAGTTACTGAAGTAATCAAGTAAATGTAAAACTACCCACCTCTCCTTTCCACATAGGTAACTTCAATATTGTTGTTGTTTTTGTTTTTACGCCATTCACAACAAGTAAACAGTTCATCTCTGTTGAGGCGCAGTTAGTTTCCTCTTGCGGTTGGGAGGAGGCAGTGGTGGAACAATGGCAAACATACATCTATAATCGAGATTGTGCTACTCAGGTTGGGAGGAAGGGAAGGAGAAGGAGGGATGACCCAGTTCTGGTTCACACAGAGTTGCCGCCAGAGGCCGAGACACCGTGGAGGCCGTGGCGCACGTGACGGGCTTGGTTCGGGCCCTGGTCCATGCACATGGGGAACGCACAATGTCCCGTTTGTTTGAAACAAATGCGCCGTTGGAACTTGTCTCCGTCTTTTCTCTCGCTGTCTGTTGTCTGCTGTGAAATGTGGAAATGATTTTTTGGGGGATTATTTACTGGATAGAGGGACAAGTTCCTCACTCACCCAACCCCCTCCATACACTTTATTTCTAGCCGTTCCTATCTGTTGTTCACCATCTACCGAGGCTTTTCACCGAAAAAGATTTGTTGATATTGCCCAATCCAAAACGAAGTAAATGACTGGTGTTTGGGGAGAGACTGATGTATGTAGATAAATTTATACCCACTTTGGGATTAAGGGAATGAGCTTCTCAACCCAATTTGAAGAGGAGGAGAGACAGACGATGTTTTGCTCATATTTAACGAAAACTATTTAGCTTTGGTTTTAGTGTCTTGGAAATCACCGCCATAAACATGAGCTGTCAGTCAGTTTCTAGATTAGGCTATTCCTGAAAGTGTAATGATGATAAATAAAGTGAAATTTATTAGATTTTATGAGCTTTTTGTCTCATGAAACTTGTCAAACAATATTTTTGGATTTGAGTGTTGTAATTAAGGTTTCAGATGTTGCTTCTTTTTTTTTTTTTACCTTTGATTAAAGACATCGAAACCATTTTAATTGATTGTTTTCTTTTAGTTTTTTTTTTTTTTTTAGAAACCTACTTTTATTCTTTATTTATTTATTTATTTACGTTTTCTGTTCATATGTTTAAATGGTGTCAATGTACGTTGTGGTAATTTTTGTCAGCCACTTTTGTTTTCTCTGCTTCGGTTCTGAATGCCGGTAACTGTTTTGTTTGGAAATGCTTGTCGTTATCTCTTTGTTTGTGTGAAGCACATTGAGTTACCTTGCGTATGACGTGCCTCGCCTTTATTCATATTCCACAACCACAATACCGTGATTAGACTAGCGGAGGCACATATAGTTGAACATATAATGCAAAAATTTTTTTTTTACTTGACTTTCCCTTTCAGTTTTTTGCCATGGTAACGTTTCAGTACGGTATCAAGTTAGGTTTATCCCTCTATTTATCGTGACAACCTGAATGGAAATCTCCCCACAAATATTCTACCTCTTTACAACGCTTAGCGTAAAACTAGACCAAGGATTCAATCAATCGAGCAAGGAATCCAATTATTTTGCCGTTGCAGTCTGTTTGCACGCAGTGCGAACACAGATGGTGCTCCACTGAAAAAAGCTTGCGGTGCGTGGCAGCCCATATCAACTTTGTCATGATCATTGCAGTATTGCCACCTTCAGGTGTGGCGGCGGTCTTAACCGAGTGCCATTCCAGTTGTATGATTCTTTTCCATCCCAGTTCACAATTTGCACTCACTCTTGTTTTGCCTTCCTTCACAGACTATCGGACCGGTCCATGCTTCGCCTCAGTGAACAAACAGATGTGTCAAGGCCAGCTCACTGGTATTGTTTGCACAAAGACTCTGTGCTGTGCCACAGTGGGACGGGCATGGGGTCACCCGTGCGAAATGTGCCCAGCCCAGCCTCAACCGTGCCGGAGAGGCTTCATACCAAACCACCGCACAGGAGCATGCCAAGGTAAAGTCTGTGCCTAAATCTCTCTTTCTGTGTTGGCGCTTTGTTTCGGCTTTGGAAGAAAAGTTCAGCTCTGGTCTTGCCTGGCGCTTTTACAGTATCTTATTACCCTTCTCGTCTGCCTTGACTCTCTCCTTCTGTCACCCCTCATCTCTATGCACCATCCCCTCTCCAGAGGATTAGTTCTAATTGGGTTAAATTGGGGTGGGTGGCAATGCCTCCCACATGTGTATGGAATGCCCACAGTCCCCTACTGTGCTGAGACTGTCAGAGTCAGTAACACGGGTCAGTGGTGGTGCCATGTGGGAGAGCTCATTTTTGGAAAGGCGTCCCTCGGGCCGGCTGCCTTCTCCAGACCCAACAACATTGCAACCCCCACAGGAGATGAGCGCCCGAGCCAGGATGCCAGGCAACCTGGTGTATGCTCGGGCGGCATCAGGTCACTGAATCCTGGACGGTTTCACTTTGAAGCCTGCAGTCAAGTCATTTACACACTATCAATTAATAATATAAAACTGGGTACACAGAAATGTACATTTTTAAGAATCTCAGAATCCCCTATGGTCCCCATTGTGTTTCATCAAATCCTATTCCATCAACAGACCCTTTCACAGTCGAATGAGGTCCAGCACAAGAGCTGTATCACATTGTGCAAAAGTGTCTCTGTGTCTTCCATTTCCTGAAGCGACTTGGCTTCCGTGTGTGCTCTCCTTCTGGAAAACGTTCTTTTCTCATTTTTCCTTTTTTTCCTTTGTCATGTTGAAAAGTCCGAACGTGACGGGACAAACATTCTTTAGCCTTTTTGTATCCGGGTATCTAGAATACGTGAACTGCACGTGTACATGCGACAGCCAGCGTTAACGATAAATATGTTGTGCTTTTCCAGATGTGGATGAGTGCCAGGCAATCCCTGGCATCTGTCAGGGTGGAAACTGTATCAATACAGTGGGATCCTTTGAATGTAAATGTCCCGCTGGGCACAAATTTAATGAGATCTCACAGAAATGTGAAGGTAAGAATCAAGCTCTGGCAGCCCTATTAAATCAAATGACAGAGTACACCCAAAAATGACTTGAGTTAAAAGTTTCATTAACAAACATGAAAGTATAGTGTTTGTCAAGTTGTGGTTAAGCTGATGCCAGGCGTGGTGAACTGATGATTGCTTTGCGAGCACGGACCACACATGTGCGTTTGGGTCTCGGGCAAGCCTTAAACCAAAAAAGCATCCTCTCTTAGTTCTTTGATCCAAATTGAGGTTTTTGTAACTCTGAATGGGCTTGAATTTTTATTTTCCCCATCAGTGAGGCTCAACCATCTGAATATTACAGCCACATGGAGCTCGGGAGACATTTAACTCTCGGCGGGAGTGCGGAATCATTTTTTTTTTTTGTTTTGTATAACCAGCGCCGCAAAACTCTTGGTAACCCTACGGCTCCTCAACTAAGACCAGTCGTGTGCCAGTGAAAAATTAGGGCTCATTAAGACATGGATATGAGAAATTCCAGACCAATTTTAACTCCAGACGGCAATCGAGGGAAACACATTGAGCAGTTTGTGGTATTCATATGAATGGTAAAATACAGTACAGTATGCCCAATTTTTTTTTTTTTATATGGCTTAAAATAATTGCTGGAAAATGTCTGGACAGTGTAAAATATGTGTTCAACACTTGTGTGTCACAGTATAGTGTGTCTGGTGACGTGCAACAGAGGCCCGAGTATTCAATGTCCTTCATAATATATGCTTGATTGTGTATGCTTAGGTCACTCTGACACAGATTCAAGTTTCCATTTGAAACCCTTTCATCCCCGGTTGTGATTACATTCCAGTTGCAACAAACAAACAGAAACAATTTTGAGAAAGAAAATCACACCTGTCCTCTGCTTAGATCTTGATGAGTGTTCCAACATTCCGGGTGTCTGTGGCGTTGGCGAATGCTCAAACACTGCCGGCAGTTACTTCTGCAAGTGTCCGCAGGGATATTACGTCTCGATGGATGGCTCCAGGTGTATAGGTGAGTCCATTTGGCAGGGCGAGCTGTCGTTAACCTTGCATGTGGTTACCGGCTCGCCATGATTTTTTTTTGACCAAATCAGATAAGTCATGAGAAAAACAGCTTGAGGGAATCATTTTGTCTCCATGACATCTCCTCTGTTCTCTGTTTTTTTCTTGCGAAAGAAAGTTGGTTCAAGCTTCCAGCTGGTAGAATTTAGGTCAACTGTTTGTTTCCAGTTCTTCAACAATGAGCTGCTTTCTCAGTATGCGGCACACCCATTAAGCAATTAATTATTCAGCATGAAATCAATCTTGATTTTTT
Source organism: Hippocampus comes (assembly GCF_001891065.2). Classification (NCBI taxonomy): domain Eukaryota; kingdom Metazoa; phylum Chordata; class Actinopteri; order Syngnathiformes; family Syngnathidae; genus Hippocampus; species Hippocampus comes. Next base: position 3,651,289 of record NW_017805824.1, read on the forward strand.
CATCCACCCAAAACATGTACACCATTTTGTGCTTTCAACTCTGCTGGGAAAGTTTGGGGAAATGCTCTTTATTGCTCCAGTATGAATGTGCCCAAGTGCATCTTGTATAAAGTTTTAGATGAGTGGAACCAACTGCGTCTGCAGCTGCAATTGGTGACCGACTGTTGAAATTCTTTTGCATTTTTTTTCCTCCACACTAAAAAAAAGTACCCTGGTAGTGTTGAATTTACTCAATTTTCTCCCGTCAAGTGTTTGCAGGAAATACAACCATCTGACGAATCTATTTTTTGCAGCCACTTGACAAAATGAAAGTGGATAAATTCAAAGCACAATTTTTCTCAGTGCATACAGTGCTTATTTATTGATGTTTTTTTGAGACACAAGGAACGATTTGATTTTCGACACACGCGTAACAGGAAGTAAAATATATTGTCCTTAAAAGGTGTGGGTGCATAATCCATTGTTTTTTGACATGTTTTCAACAAGTGAGTGGTTAGAACATCCGCCTCACAGTTCTGAGGCAGGAGTTTGAAAGTTTGAGCTCTAGGCTCCTGTGTGGAACATGCATGCTCTCTCCGTGCTTACTTGGGTTTTTTGCGGGTTTTCCTACTCCTTCCACATTGCTAACAATTGTCATTGAAAACGAACTTGTTCTTAAGCGTTGATGTGAGTGTCAATGCTTGTTTGACTAAATAATGTAGTGTGGCACAAGTGGCACAAATTAAGGTACCGTTACAGTTCAGTTGTATTTAACTTTCAGGTACATGTGCATCAAAAGCTTGAAAACGGTTTGTTTTGAAACATTTATTTAGGTACAGTTTATATCTAACTTATGTGCATTGCATCTTATAGATCTACTTGCTGTGCAATCATCACAAAAGAAATCTGTAAAGTGCATCTCACTTTGACCCACACCATCGAGGAATTTGGGTCCAGGCGGTCAAAAAAATTCACTCACACACACACACACACACACACACACACACACACACACACACACACACACACACACACACACACACACACACACACACACGCATAGATTATACAAAGACATTCACTCTCCTCGCTAGGAGAGGTTGTTATGTGGAGGGAATGTCTGAGGCTTTCTGTCTAGTTACGCTAAACATTTTGGTTTGATTCTTACGTTTGCCTGGAGGATCGAGCACATGTTTCTGAGTCAAACCTCACCACATGAAGACTGTTGGGTCTGGGTGTGAAAGAAAAAAAAGTGATATATTTGTGTTAACTAGAACCTTAGTGTTAGTCATGCGCATCTCCAATGCCAGGAACTGTTGACATGGATTCCATCTCGCGAATGATGGAAAATGTGAATCGTCTTTTTTTTTTTTGCCCAATTCCTCACCACGCTGACGACACATGGCATGTCCCATCGCTCCCATTGATTTTATGCCATGGGGTTTCCCACAGATGCTCGCGGCGGTTACTGTTTCGCCAGCCTGCTGAATGGGCGCTGTGCCAACCAAAACTCACAGCTGTTGACCAAAATGCAGTGCTGCTGTGACAGCGGGCGATGCTGGTCCGATGGCTCCACTCCGGAAATGTGTCCCATTCGCGGAGCAGGTCGGTTTAATCACACAAAAAAAATGTCTCCCTTTCATGTGCTGTTTCATTGCTAAGACATGTATTTTCATCTCACTGTAGAAGAGTACCACAAACTCTGCACCCAGTTACCCGATATTGGAGGTGGGGGAATCATACCTGGACGTGGACCGGGGGGCCCTGACATTCCAGGCATCTACCCACATATCCCGGGCCGTACTCCTGGTCAGGGCCCAGGACCAGGAGTAGGGCCGGGACCAGGACCTGGTCGGACGCCGGGTCATTATCCAGATCTAACCCCGGATCGTCCCCCAGGTCAAGGCGAGTTTCCAGGACAGCTACCATTACAGCCTCCTCCAGGTACACCACGCTACACTTTAGACATGATGAAGAAATGACCACTTTACGATATGTTCATGCCTATTTTTGTCAGGTCCAGTCATCATCCAAACCCAGAATATCACCAACATTTGCCAAGCCTATCGTAACCTCTGTCCGAACGGCCGATGTATCCCCCTGCCGGGTGTTAATTACCGCTGTGAGTGCAACATGGGCTTCACATTGGACAGGAGAAACGTGTGCATTGGTAAGCCACTGCGCGATTCAGAGAGTGTGTTATTTCTACTACTAGAGAGAAGAAACATGATGGTGACAATGTTTATTGGCACCTGATGTTTACACTGCAGATGAGGATGAATGTGAGAGAAGCCCTTGTGCTCATGGAGAGTGTGTGAACACCCCCGGGTCTTATATGTGTCGATGTCCCGTCGGATTCCAGTCCACAGCAACCAAGACAAAGTGCAGAGGTGACGGACACACACATAAACATACATTCAGCAGAACCTCGCTCACACACGAAACACGCTATCACACAGACAACTGAAATGCGTTCACACACCCTATGAAATGCTGAAATGCTGTCACTCACAATTATTTTTTTTCTCTCACACAAACAAACACACAACTGAAACACTGTTACACGCAAAACTCACACACATTCAACTGCTCTTGCACACACTCCTGAGAATGCTCTGATATTTGCGACTGAAATGTTTTTCACTATAGCTACTAAGATATTCGAGCACACACTACTAAAATTCAGACACATACACCACTGATATTTTGCTCACATACCCTAATGAAGTGCTCTCAAACACACAATGGGATTGCACCCACACCAACCCCTAAAGCACTCTCATGCTCTCTACTAAACATGCGCAGCCACAACTGAACACTCTCACAAACGACTGTTTTTTGTTTTTGGACTCACATTCAATGGTGACTACTTAAACACATTTACACGATCTACAGAGATGCTCTCATATAGACTACTGAAACGCTCTCGCATTAGCTTGATTTTTTTTTTCTCTCTCACACAACTGAAATACTCACTCACACTACTGAAATGTTCTCCTCGTCACCCTTGAAACACTATCATATGCCACTGTATTTTTTGCTCATTAACACCACTGAAATGCTCGCACATACTGCTGGGAAACATTTCACACGCACTCCTGAAACACTCTCACACATGAAATGATCTTCTTACACTCACTACTAAAACACACTCTCACATGATACAGATTTTATTTTCACTCACACACATCTGAAAGAATCTCACATACTACTCACAGTAGTGACTACTGAAATGCTCTCATACACACAACTGAAAGTTTATTTCGGTATTGTCTATGAGTATGGTGTAAAGGGATTTCAGTGGTGAGTGAGAGGGCATTTCATTTATGTGTGAGAGGTAATCCAGAATTATTTTCCTGATGGGACTACTGCACTCACCAACACGCAATATGCACACAAATGCATGAACAGACAGACAGGCAGACAGGCAGACAGGCAGACAGACAGACAGACAGACAGACAGACAGACAGACAGACAGACAGACAGGCAGGCAGACACACACACACGCGCGCGCGCGCACACACATTAGAATGTTCTGTACGTGATGACAGCCTTGTTTTTCAGACCTGGACGAATGTGTCGCCAATGGTCGTATCTGCAACAACGGTCGCTGCGTGAACACAGAGGGCAGCTTCCACTGTGTCTGCAATGCCGGATTTGAGATCTCAACGGATGGCAAAAACTGTCAAGGTGAGTCAACACATCTGCGTTAATGGAATACAAGTTTGGGGATTTTTTTTTTCCTTTTTTGATTGTGGTCGGTGTCATCCTGTCTAATGAACCTTGCTACTCTTTCAGTCAGTGCTCAATGAGGCTTTTGGCAATTGGAGAAAGGGTGTTTCTAGGCTGTTTAGTGCTATAATGAGCAACTGCTCATGCCAGGGTGTTGTCTGTTTGGCTCATTAACTACTGAATATTATACTTAATGTCAAGTCCAACGTTTTTCCAAAGTTACAAGTTGTAGCCTTCCACTGATGTTAAACAAGCCACTGGACACAAATGAAAGTGTTGAAATTTGAGAAAGTCTCCTCCCAGTGCAATTAAAGAATTCAAATGCAAAAGCAGACATCGCCCTTTTTTTGTAAATGGATGAGATGGTTTCCAGATTGAAGCTAATGTTTTGTATTTAGTTTTTTTGCGTATTTTAAGTTAATACAAATTATGCAATTGTAAAATCAGACAATGCCAAGACAATAATTTTCTTCAAATAACTCTAAAATTACACCCAAATAGTATTATACTTTGTCAAAAATTCAGAACGGGTGAACTACAACTAAGATCGCTTGAAGTAACCTTTAACTTACCAGGACATTGATGATTACCATCCATTTTCCAAAACCGCTTATCCTCAAGAGGGTCGCGGGCATGCTGGAGCATATCCCAGCTGTAGCACCCTGAATGTGTACATAATACACATTAATTGCACAGTGTCCATTTTGTACATGGTTGCCGCCCTCCTCGAGATCGTAATGAACCACTTGATTGCCATCAACGTCGGTGAAGGCCTCCTCATAGAATCTGCAGCCCAGATCACACCATCTCTTGAACTGTTGCATGCAATTAGCTATAGGCAAAACATGCGTGTGGATATTCTAATTCATCTCGGTAATTTCATAGTCATTAAAATTGGAAGCTCTCATATCTTAGACTCACTTTCAAACACAATAAGTTATATCAGCAGCGAGTTAATGAGAAATCACAGTTATTAGAAGGAGACCCAGAAGTGGATTTTCTCTCCTGTCCCATCTCACTTCCACAGAAAAAAATCCAGACCGTCTCGGACCACAGTTAATTAAAAAAAAAATAAAATCCTATCCCGTCTCATCCCGGTTAAAACGACTCCAATTCCTTCCTGCTCCTGTTCAGAATGACTCCCACTCCCGTACCGCTGGATTCCCTAGAGCCGCAGCATTCCCCAAAAAATAAATGTCATCCCCTCGTAGACATGCTTGAGGACGTGTGTGATGAATGACAAGCTGGTGATGCAATAACATCCATTAACTAGCTTGTGATCGTCCTCAGATCAAGACGAGTGTCTCATCCGAAACATGTGTCTCAATGGACTTTGCATCAATGAGGATGGCAGCTTCAAATGCATCTGTAAACCGGGCTACCTACTCGATACCAGTGGGCGCATGTGTGTAGGTGAGTTTGTCACATCCTTCTATGCTTACTGATACTTAGTAATCCTTACCTCACTTTGGCCAGTGTGTCATTGGCGTAGGTGGCTTTATTTCGGTAAACGTGAAGGGTGGCCACATGCCTGGTATGTTAGTAGTTCTGTTGTGAGTGTCCTAAGGGCAGAAAACAAAAAAAATCCCCTAAAAAGCCTTGCAAAAATCCCTCAGCATGCTGGCAGCATCCCAGCTGGACATGTGGATCACTGGGGCCTGCCTGCTCTGACGTTCCTGAGCAGCGAGCCATCTTAAACATGCTCATGTACAGGGAAAAGAACTTGTCGTAAAATTAACATAAGATGGAGGAGAAGCAGCTTTTCCACTGACAAGCCAGACAGACAGACAGTCATACATTCACTTTTATGAGTCTGCTGTTACCCTCAGTACATCAAATATGATTCCTTGAATGCCAATTGGATTAAATCAGACACTACAATGGACCCCTGCTATTCGTGGGAGATTGGGACTGAACCCAACCATAAATAGCAAATTTCCACAAACTTTTGAAGCTCCTTCAGAGTGTTTTCCAACATTGCTCTACCCTTGAAAATACAGTATGGTGAACATTTCACAACAAAGTATGCATATTTCCAAATTATTTGTACAAAGTATGTAAACTTCAACAATTGTAATAATGGTCAGAACGAAATTACTGTAGCAGTGCAGTGCAGCGTAACACAATTAATATTTGACTGCACAGCCAAACGCATGTGCGGACACTGCCCTGAGTACCCTGTGTTGGTGGAAAACTCTTCCTTTGTAGGCTGTTTGATAGGTCTGGGTGACTAAATAGGTTGTACTACAATACTGTCACTAGTGCTTTGCAGTCACAACGCAAACTGGCAGTTGTGGACGGGATTTTGGATATTCTGATGGTCTGTCGTTACGGATTCCACTGCCGTGTTTAGTCCTGGTTTGGAAAAACTATTCTATACCAAAGCAGACATGGGTATCTTGGTGCATCTATGATATCCTACAAATGTAACAGCAGCCATGTTAGAGTTGATGACCTTCTGTCTGTCTTCCACCGTGGAACTGCGATTGAGCAGAAGTGTGTTTGAGTGGATCACTGGTTTTATGTTTTTTGTTTTTTTGTTTTGTTTTTTTTGGTGTGGCAAACAGTAATCGTGTGTTGCCTCAATTATGGAGACGGTACAATACTGTACAATTAAAAAAAAAAATCTTTTTTGTGATGTTACATAAAATTTTGAATGGTACGGGGCAGCTACTTTGGATAAACACTTGGCAATGTCTCATCAAACACAAAGTGCAACTGTGGCTTCTTAACTACAAAATTGAAAGCATTAGAATTGTTCACAAATAAGACAGGGAAAAAGATGACTTGAAGTCATGTTGTTCAATTTGGGATTTGGTCTGGAGATGCTGACCTAGTTAAGTCATAGGGTGTGTGTGAAGTGTGCTGACGTATGTAGTCATTAACGAAACGTGAGTCAGAAAGGTCCCTGGAGTCCCCGTCTCTCTCAGCAAACCAAAAACCATCTGCACGCTTGCAGCATTGTCGTTTATCACGATCATCAATGTGATATGCTCAAGACCATGGTGTGAGGGAGTTCATGGAACTGATTCAGGGCCACGGGTTTCACGACAATTTCCAATCAGTCGAGTCATACTCAAAGTAGCTATGCCACGCTGCAGCTGGAAGTGGATTAACGGGGCACTTTTTTTTTTTTTTCCCATGTGCTGAGAATTTCAGTCTGTTCAGTTACCCAATAAAATTGCACATGTTGGCAGAAAGTGGTTTAACACAATATTTTTCTTTTGTTGAATTTATATTCTTTTCAAAAAAAAGCCCAACCTCTTTTGTTTATCTGCTTCCAGACATTGATGAGTGTGAGATTCCAGGTATGTGCATGAATGGCCACTGCGTCAACACGGAAGGCTCTTTCCGCTGTGAATGCATGTCAGGGATGGCGGTTGGCCTGGATGGACGTGTCTGTGTCGGTAAGGAACTCTTCTGCTGGATGTTCAGGGGTGTTTCGATGCTTCTTGCGCACAGAGTGACACACTCATTCTTAAACATCCTCATCAAGAACAGTGACGAGCCAAATAAAATAAAGGAAACACATTTTAAACTGCCCATTGTACTGGTATGCGTGCAAATGTTTGGCAGCTTATAATAGGACCTCGACGCTTCATGACTGCTCCATTTTCAAGATGACTGAGTGATTCCAATGAAGACACCAAGGGCACTTTTTCAGTGATACTGAATTCCTTCACTTCACAGTCCCTCCCTGTCTCTTCCGGTGTGCCCCAAGGCTCTGTCTTGGGACCCCTCCTCTTCATTATTTACCTTCTCCCCCTTGGCAATATTTTCCGTAAATTTGGTATACATTTTCATTGCTTCGCGGATGACACCCAGCTCTACCTCTCCAGCAAACCCGACGCATCCCTCCCACCCTCCTCCCTCTCACACTGCCTTTCAGAAATTAAACCTTGGTTCACACACAACTTCCTCAAACTTAATAGTGATAAAACAGAACTCCTCCTCGTCGGTACCAAATCCACCCTACAGAAAACCAACAGTTTTTCTCTCACTATTGATAACTCCACTGTATCCCCCTCCCTTCAGGTCAAGAGCCTGGGTGTCATTCTCGATAGCTCACTATCGTTCCACTCTCATATCAATAACATAACCCGGTCCGCGTATTTCCACCTACGCAATATCAACCGTCTCCGTCCCTCTCTCACCCCTCACTCCACTACCATCCTTGTCCACAGTCTCGTCACCTCCCGTATTGACTATTGCAACTCACTTCTCTTCGGTGTCCACAACAAATTCCTCCATAAACTTCAATTGGTCCAGAATTCTTCGGCCCGTATCATCACTGGAACCCC
>NW_017805824.1:3659439-3722654 GCF_001891065.2 Hippocampus comes
GACATCCGAAATATTGACTCTCTTCCTATATTCAAAACTCATCTTAAAACCCACCTATTTAAAATTGCATATACAGTTTAAACTCATCGCTTTTATTATTTATAATTTTATCTGTGGTTTTATTGCTCTTTTGATTGTAAAGTGTCCTTGGGTATTTTGAAAGGCGCTTATAAATAAAATGTATTATTATTATTATTATTATAACACTTGACTTTTGGGGAGTTCTAAAAGCTCTAAGCCTACAAAGTCACCGATGTAAAACTGCTCATTAACCTAGTAATTTGGTTTAAACAATCATGTAAAGTAATATATCGTCCACTTCAGTGTTGATATATGTTTTCCAATAACCTCACCATGTAGAAAGAAAATGAACTATGTCACGATTTGTCACAGTCTCACGATGAATAGCTTCGCAAGCCTAATATCTCTGTGGGTGTTGTCTTGGTAATGAAATGTTGATGTTTGTTGAGGGTCAGCTGTCACTAGGATGATTTCAGTGCAGCAGAATGCCTCAAACCTCTGGACATTATATAGAGGGAAACAACGGCATGTTTTTCCCTCTGTTGTTGTTTACTCCTTCTTGCCTCCTGGTTTCTCTTGCGAGCTTCCCCCTAGATTCTTCTGCCTCATCTCTCACACACTCACTCTGTTTGGTATGTCCATGTGACACAGACACACACATGCGCAGCTCGTGCTACGGCGGTTACAAGCGAGGCCAATGTGTTCGGCCTTTATTTGGAGCTGTGACCAAATCTGAGTGCTGCTGTGCTAGCATCGAGTACGCCTATGGGGAGCCCTGCCAACCCTGCCCACCGCAAAACTCTGGTAAGAACATTCAAGTCACATATGGCGTCACCTCCCACCCTCTTAATTCAAAACACAGATTCGACTCTGGATGCCCCAAACACTTGGCCTGCTTTGACACGCCGGTTCCAGCAAGGGCACATCCACACACGTCGAACTGGCAAATCTCAATTCAATTGGTCCCGCCTAATTCAAATCTCTTTACGGAAGCCAACACTGCACCGCATTAAAGAGACGTCTTAATATACCATCCAGGCTAAATGACAAAGCATATAAACCGAAAATAGTATGGAATCGGATGTCTTGAATTTTGAGAAAAGGTTTTGGTTGAGCTGACCAAACTGTGTTGTGTTGCAGCTGAGTTCCTGGCTTTATGTCCAAATGGCATCGGCACAACTGGAGATGCAAGAGGTATGGATGCCACTGTGTGTCGTTTCTTATTATTACGACGGGGCTGTGGAAATCAGTTACTATAGTATTATTTCTTTTTTATGGCTTCCAACGGTGACACTTGTGTCCAAGGAAAGTGTGAAGAGGTTTTTAGATCTTCTACAGGAAGTTCTCTTAACCTTGACAGTGAAAAATACAAAAAAGATAATGAGTTGTAATGTTTGTGTCGATCAACACCGATTAGGTTTTTTTTCTTTGTGCATGGATGCGTAAACGGCTGTCTTTGTCCTCTCAGATATTAATGAGTGTGCCCTCGATCCGGACTTGTGCCAGAATGGCGTCTGTGAGAACATGCTGAGAACATACAAATGCACCTGCAACGAAGGCTTTGAGGTCGACCTGACAGGCAAAAACTGTATTGGTAAGGGACTTGGCTTTTCACCAGGCAGAAAATATTGGACATCAAAAGCTGGCACGTGCAAAATCTTCATTTGTGTGTTTTTCCTCAGATATTGACGAATGTCTGGTTAACAGGCAGTTGTGCGATAACGGCCTATGCAGGAACACACCTGGAAGTTTCACCTGTCAATGTCTCAAAGGATTCCGCTTCAATCCGGAAAAAGATGTCTGTGAGGGTCAGTGACGTATTCACTTTTGATGACGATAGGACGTCTGCAACCAGGAGCAAATACGGGATCCGTCATTTTGTTCATTTTGTTTCCGGCAGATGTGGATGAATGTGTGTCTAATCCCTGTGTGAATGCGGACTGCGTGAACAGCAAAGGATCATTTGTTTGCTTGTGTTCAACGGGCAGTTCACTGGACAGCTCTGGGCTTGAGTGCATTGGTAAGTAGACTTTTTCTTTTTTGGAACAATGCTATCCTACAGCTCATTAGTATACTGTCTTACTTAATATGTCAACTAAACTAAAACTGTCCAAAACAATCCGGTCCGCATAGCTTTTCAATCTACATCTTCTTTTTGTTTGTATTTTTAATACATGTTCATTGGAAATAACTACTCGATCATGGCATATCCATACAGTATAAAGTGGATATAAAAACGTCGACACACCTCTGCTCCTGATATTTTTGGGATATGAAAACAATGAGACCAAGAAAAATAATTTCTAATCAATATTCGAACTCTTGTTAAATTGGAGTCAGCACACACTTGCCACCATTTAATTGCATCTGATTAACCAAATTAAATTAAATTAAACAAATACGTTTCAGATGTCCTAATAGGCTTTTCCGGACATTTTTCTTGCTTTCTAGAAGTAACCTGAAGGTTTCATGCTCATAATGACAACTGTTTGGAACTGTTTGTAATTCCCGCAAATTTGTCATTTTGGCCATAATTCCAAAAGGTAGGTTTGGCGGACACACAACACTGCTCCTCACCAAAAGAACACCATACCTGCAGTGAAAAATGGTTGTAACGCTATATTACTTTGGGACTATATTTATTCATCTGCACATGGGGCCTTAGACAAGATTTTCATGATTATGAACAGTTCTATCTAGCAGCACAAAAGCTTTCAGGCTACTGTTGGCAAGCAAAAACGAATGTCAGGAAAAGCCTACTTGAACTTCTGAAACTAATTTGAGGTTCATCAGAGGCCAATTTAAATGGTGGCTGGTGTGTGGTGACCCCCATTTAACATGAGGTTGAATGTGATTGCTTAACTCTGAACAGAGCCACATCAGAGTCGTAAGATACTTCAGACATATGACCAGTTCTCAAATCATTTACATGAACTTTTTTTTTCTACATTACTAAATATGAGTTTATATTTTATGTTCATTTGTCGGCTGAATCAGAGACAACTAAAAGCACTTGCTGGCTGAAGATGATTAATGATGTCTGTGAAGTCAACATCAACGGGGCAACGCTCAAGTCTCACTGCTGTGCCACACTAGGAGTGGCCTGGAACAGCCCTTGTGTCAAATGCGAAAAAGGTAAGCTCGCTTAAAAGTTTACTTGGTCCAGTAAACCATCTAAAATTGCTTTCTTTGTCATTCTCAGATCCCATTTGTAGTAAGGGCCTTGCTCGAGTCAGAGGAAATGTGTGTGAAGGTAAGTTTTGCTTTGACTCTTTGTCTGGATCTGAACATAATTCTACAAATATTTCCCTCAGATGTGGATGAGTGTCAAGTTTTTCCTGGAGTGTGTATCAATGGCAAGTGTGTCAACACGCACGGCTCCTTTTTCTGTCAATGCCCTCCTGGAATGACCGTTGATATTAGCGGGAGAACCTGCATCGGTAGGTTTCACAACTTGATACCTGACGTATCTTTGAGAACATACGTGTTGAGCAATAAAACTGCTGCAAATTTCCTGTCGATTCCAGACTTGCGCACAGAGCATTGCTACCTAACACATGAGGATGAACGTTGTGGAGCTCCTATCTCAGGAAAACACCGCGTGGATGCTTGTTGTTGCTCAGTGGGAGTAGCCTGGGGTCCAGAGTGCGATGAATGTCCCGAGAAAGGTACCCCGGAATACACTCAGCTCTGCCCTCGTGGACCAGGCTTCTCCCACCGTGGTGACTTCATCAACGGAAGACCCTTCCTCAAAGGTATTACTTTGATCAAAGGTTGGCTTACTATATCAGCCGCGTTCTCTCTCTTATCCCTCATTGTCCCTTGACTCTTCTCAGATATAAACGAATGCAGGATGATCAACGCAATTTGCTCAAATGGGAAGTGCAGGAATACCATTGGAAGCTTCCGTTGTCGTTGTGATAATGGATATGCGTTGGATTCGGATGAGAGAAATTGCACCGGTGAGTAACAATCAAGTCATCATGTCATACTTGAAAGACTATGATCCACATAACCGATGAACAACACATAGACAGCTTTTGGTTCAACAAAACATGCCGTTGGCTCACTTCAACTTACCGTACTTTACCTAACACTTAAACTTACCACCTAAGACTTATGTCTTGTTCAGTGTGCCCAACAAGTGAATAAAAATCTATTTCTGGACCAGGAAATTTGGTCATTGTGGTTTTACACAGACTGACACACGTTAAATTTAAGTGTTCCACCAATCAGAGGAAAATGATTTTAAGGCCTTAGAGCTCCTTGTATGTAAAGGGCTCTGGCTGGTAAGGTCTTGATGGTGTTGGATCAGGCCTTCTCGTAAGCTACATTATTGCCCTGATATGTAAAAACATCATTTTGTGTTTAAATTACTCCTAAAGAGAAAAATAAAATAAATAATAATACAGCAACATTTCTTTTTGTTAAAATCATTGTGTTGTGAATGTGATATTTGCTTATTTGCTTAAAAAAAAAAACAAAAAAACAATTCCATAACAAAGTTAAAAACAACAAAGACAATCAAGACATGAAAACAAGGGCAGTCTCATGGTGTGTTGGTTGTTGTTGTGTTGATTCTAGCCATGCACAGCACTACACCAGCGCTAGCTGATCAGAAATGTGTCAAGCTTATGTATGTATGTATATGTCTGTATATGTATGTATGTATGTATGTATGTATGTATGTATGTATGTATGTATGTATGTATGTATGTATTAAAGTTCACAAGTAGCCATTCTGTTCCAATACAATTCTTGTTTCTCTGTTCCGAGGGCAGGGAAGGGCGGGGGTGAGTCACTGAGTTACCTGGGCATTTGGGACACGTTCGGAAATAATTCACTTCAAATGTTCGAAAACTCAGCTTGTCGTTCAGCTATTCAGATTGCACCGAAAATTGAGCTAGGCACTAGGCGGTCCACCTGGGGACTTGGTGCACCATTGGTGGCTGCATTCAGAAATGAATGGGAGTAGATCACACTCTACCTCTCTGAACACACCCACTCTCCAAGTAGTGCTCGGGCGTCAGCTAATTTCTGACCGCGCTTTAGGTTAGAGTTAGTTAACTTGAAGTCCATCCCAGCAATGAATTGCCTTGTAATAATTAAAAAAAAAAAAAATACCCCCAAAATCTCCCAGTCCAACTCCTGAAGGAGCACCAACTGCAGCTCGTAAATGGCTTCAAAATAGAGTGCAACATTCCACAATAATCACAGGGGAAAACAGCGAGGTGACGTGGGTGTACAATTTGGGCATTTTTGTCACACTGAGCAGTGCACGTGGAAGGGGATAACAAAGATATAATCCATTATCGCATAGGGTCAACAATCAGAATATTTGGCTCGTCTTGGAAGCTGTATAATGTACAGCTTGGCGCCCTCAGACCGTTATGAGTATTTTCTCCTTCATTGTTTCTCCACTTTTTAACTTGCTACGTATGTGCTGTGTCTGTGACGAAGTAGCACATTTTCAAAGCCATTTGGCTGCATCCAGTGTAGCTGTCTTGACATTATATATATGTAATCGTGTCGCGAGAATTGCTCAGCACACGTACAATGTGACCGCAGTATATCTCGTATCCTCGTTTAGTAAATGTTTGGTTCGTCTTGTCAACAACGCAGCTATTTCCGTTAGTTCAAACAACACACATGCCTGCTGGTTACATCTGTGATTGGTTGAGTGTGCGTGGCTGTAAGTTAACTTGCGCTGAGTGATGAAAGCTAGTTTGAATCAAAGGGAAGTTCAATTTGAATAAATAAAACACATATTGAAGCTAGTTTTTATTGTTTTTTTTTCTTATTTTACAAAAGCAAATAACCTCATTGATGGATTGCGCAAATTATGACATGACAATCAATCACTGATTGCATAAAAAAAATATATAGACCGACTTTAATCAGATTGGTGTTAGTCTAGTTGATTCATTTTGATGAAATAAAAAAGAGCATTCGACTACTGATTTCCCATGAAATTGCACTTTTGAAATATTCCCTGTACATTTTTCAAGAAGGTCGACAAATCAATAACTCTACGTTGTTATTGTTTGATGTTTTGCTTTGTGTTCTTCTTCCCCGTAGATATTGATGAGTGCCGCATTTCTCCCGACTTGTGTGGACAGGGGCGCTGTGTCAATACCCCAGGAGACTTTGAGTGCGAGTGTTTTGAAGGCTATGAGAGCGGCTTCATGATGATGAAAAACTGCATGGGTGAGAGATACATCCTCCTTCGCACACGCTTGCATAATTTGATGCATATTGCATTAGCTCTGTGGGTTTGAAGGGTTTCTTTTTTTATTTATTTTTTTATTCCTGTTACAATTTGCACATGCGAGAGATCTTTTGAGTGAAGTTTTGAAAACCTGGTGTGACGCTACCATTCAGGCGTTGAATGCAGTGCTCTGCCAGGGGAATTTCCAGTCATTTGGAACCAAGGAGATCATAATGAAGTCATGCAAAGATTATGAATCTTATCAACTAAAAGTGGGAATTTTCCCATTTTCTGAACCAGTTAAAGTCCTGAAAATCTCTCTGGAGGATTATTATCAATAACCACTGAATCATCTCACCACTTTCACTTAAATTGATGAGAGAATTTGTCTATGTTTAATATAATTTAACATTTTGACTGCTTGAATACTCACATCTTCCTGATGAAAGCATCATTTGTGTCACTTTTCGCTTCATCCATAATGCACCCTCCTCAGCTGACACTGACAGCAGCGCCACAGCAACCGGCAAGAGCATCTGCCAGTGTCGGTCACGCACGTTCAGAGTCACTGTGGAAAATGTTGAAACTTTTGGTAGTTTTCATAAGAACCGTTTTGTGTTCATCTCACCTATTCCAATTCTGCGCTCCACATAACTTTGCTTCATTTTCCATCAAACATGGCAACGAATTTGTTTTGCTACCCTTTCCCTCTATCAATTCTGCACATTTGCAATATGAAGATGGAATAGTCCATTTTATGACAAGGGCGGAGGGAACACTTGAAATGATCACAATTCATCCAGTGTTTTGGTGTCTTCTTAAGCGTGTGAATTAAGCCATTTATGATAAGTTTGGGAGGGAGTGGGGGAAATCTTGGAGCCCCAGGAAATTGCCCGTGTTTGTCAAATGGTAAGTCCACCTCTGCTCTACGAACATGTCAGACGTGGAACTTACTGTTTATATGGCTGATTTATTCGTTATGTAAAGCCCCATGCCCCACGCAATTCCTGCAGCCCGTCACTCAATCGTTTTTCATGGCATCATAAAGATAATTGCCTTTTATTACATCGTTGAACTCATTGCATTATAATGCACTTGGACACTGCACAAAAAAAAAAAAATATGTGCAGTTTCCGGTCTTACCATCTGAGAAAATACGTATTGCTCGATTTCTGTTCTAAATTATGTTTGGCCAACCTGATTAAAATTATTGAGCAAAGCACTCACTAAATGGTGAGCGTCAGTGCTTTTGTTGGCTGATGATGTTAGTCCACGATTGCCAACACAATAACACTAAAAAGCAGGTTGGTTCAAGAAGGGAAGCCAGACTTCATGATTTACGCCGCTTTTAATGAATGACTTTATTTGAATAAGTTATTCCGAATCATGAAGGTCACATCCTCCCAGACAGCCAGAATTTATTTATTTTTTTTTGCATACATCTGAGAGTTCTTCTTCTTCCCCATCAGACATCGATGAGTGTGAACGCAATCCTCTGCTGTGTCGGGGAGGCGAGTGCGTCAACAACGAAGGCAGCTTCCAGTGTGTGTGCCCCGATGGACATGAGATCGCTCCCGATGGCTCGGCCTGTCTCGGTGAGTGATGAGGTTGTCAGAATGAAGACTTGGGCGGACCACTCAAAAGCTTTTCATTTGAGCCTTCATCCATTCCTTTGGCAAATGGAACTCCCACTTTGGCTCTCTGGCAATAAAAAAAGGTGTGGATAGATGATGAGTGGGGAAAGCTTGTCATTAAGCGGACTGTTAGACTGTCAAGTGTTGGCTCCTTTCCCTCCATCCGCCTGAGTTCTCTGAGCTCTCTGGGGCTCAGCGTATGGTCCAAGTGGCTGAGTCAGGTCTTTAGATGCTGATAAATGCATGAGAACCAAAGATTTGACCCCAAAAAAAAAAAACAAACCCAACTGAAAGGCACAAATTATAGTTTTATTCTGTGTTAGTATGATGTGTGTTTTGAGCCTGAAGCCTCGCAATTTTTGGTGTCTGTCTTTGTCCTATTTGAGTAAATTTAATTTGCTCTCCCCAGACATCAATGAATGTGACCTGAGCGACAAGCTGTGCAGGCATGGCCAATGTGTCAACATGATTGGACGTTACCAGTGTGTCTGTGACACAGGTTACAAATCTACTGCGGACAGGCTGGACTGTGTGGGTGAGTGCTTCAGATTTTACAGATATGCATATTAACAATCCCGGTACATGCTAGCAGCTAGCAGTATGTCATGTTTATTTGTCTGCCATTCTTCCACTCAGACATCGATGAATGCACCATTGAGAATGGAGGGTGTGAAAATTTTTGCACAAACTCAGAAGGCAGTTATGAGTGTAGCTGTCATTCTGGATATGCTCTCATGCCTGATCTGAGAAGCTGCACAGGTAATTAGCCTGCGTTACGTTTTCATACTTGCCTCTTTATAAGTGACACAGCTGTTCATGTTTGAAAGTATTTTTTTTTCCATGGTAGGCCAAGCAAATTGCTGTACATTGTGAGGTGGTTGAAACATCAAAAGTTGTACAAACAAAACCATTTCTTTTTAAAGACTGTTTGTCATGAGTTTATTGCAATATCTTTGAAGGAAGTAGACAACATTTTGTTGAGGAAGAAGTTGCAGCTGTAATGTAATCCTTGAAATAATATTTAAAGAAAGAACCTGTAATGTGAATTGGAGACCTATGTTGTAGAGAATTGTGGAGCATTAAACAGTTTTTCACCATTTCAGTTGTCCAGATTTTTTGGGGGGCGTGGCTAGTAACACACCTTGGAGTCCGGCGTGCATTGCCCCCTCTCCCACCTAATAAGAGCTTGAGTGCCTCTGTTTGTTCAATTGTGACATAGTTAACCAGCTGGGTATGCCTACGCCCCGAAAATACACCTTCCCTAAGCATAGTCCAGAAACATAGTCCACGGGAGTGCTCTCTCTAGAGAGCCTAGTTGTCTGCTGTGAGTGTGCGCACCTCGTGCAGAGAAAGGGTGAAAGAGCAAAGAAGAGGGGAAAAAGTCTGACTTGCAGCTAAAATTTGGACTGGGGCTTTGGGTTGCCATGACCGCTTTGGAGCACCTCGTTGCAATGTGGGAAAACCCTGCGATGATCTAGTGGGATATATATTTCAGCCACTGAAGGCTTGAAGCAGATCCATTTTTGCTCAAACATGTAGTTATGTGTAGGCTAAAGAAAGATGCTCGATCAAGTAGCAGCCTTTTTTCCAGTGGTTTTTGATTGACAGTTGTTAACAGTTTTTGTGTGCATGTCTATACTGTAGAGACAGCTAGACAGTACATTTTTAACCGAGGAGATATTTGTTTAAAAGAACAAATGGTTGTGCTGCACTTTTCTCAGGCTGCTGTTTAATTTAAAAAAAATGGAATTCAATTTGCTACATGCTTCATGTGCATCCCCTGTGCTGCACTAGGCTTTCTTGATTTGCAGCCAGATGTATGTTATTTAATTCTGCGATCATGAAAAATAAGATAAGAAAACCTTTATTAGTCTCGCAATGGAGAAATTCCCAATTCACAGCAGCAAAGTTATGAAAGGAAGAAGTAGAACAACAAATCAAATGTTCACAAAGTTGCTGTTCATGTACATGTGAAACCAACTATTGACATTCATAAATATTAAAAATGAATTGATAATTAAGATAATTAAGTTGAACAATTATTGACCTTACAAATATCGACTACTGTTGCATCTTAAAGATGAGTGATACTTTTCTCTTCAGATATTGATGAGTGCGAGGAGAGTCCAGATATCTGTGATGGGGGCCAGTGTACCAACACGCCGGGGACCTACCAGTGTCTCTGCTTCGATGGCTTCATGTCATCCGAGGACATGAAGACCTGCCTCGGTAACGAATATCATTTTATGACCAAAACAAAATGAAGCAGCTGAACACTTAATTGGTTTAGTTGGGGGAACTTCTGATAATTTTAACAGTTATCCAAAAGCTGAGTCAGTTGAATAGAATTTTATGACTCAGAGTGCGTGAGCTAGCAGTGAGTAATATTGTTGTTGATGATATTAAAATGAACATTGTGGTGGAGAGGAATGTGTGACATTTATATGCTTGGTTCAACTGAGAAAGAAAACAAAAAGCCCAAAACAATGATTTGAGTGCATATGTATGGGCCGGAACAAGTGCCCATTGTGCTGCTTAGTAAAATAAAACACATGCTTCTCCATCATTTCTCCCCCTTGCCTTTGTTGACTCTTAAGATGTGGACGAATGTGAACTCAATCCCAACATCTGCCTGAGTGGGAACTGTGAAAACACGAAGGGATCCTTCATCTGTCACTGTGAACTGGGATACTCTGTACGCAAAGGAACTACAGGCTGCACAGGTGAGCAGCACTCACATATACACGCCGAGTTTTCTTGTCGTGCGCGATGCAGCAAAACGACTGAAGTAAAACTGGATCATTGTTGAACCACAAAAACATGGTGCGATTGTCAAGGAAGCAGATTGCCAAAAAGAAAGGAAATGAGTGGTAATGACGGAGAGAGTCAGGATATTTTGAGGCGCTGCTGGCAATGATGGTTAGCTACATTCAATATTATTTAACGTTTTTGTTGTTGTTAGTTAGTTCACATCGTTAGCAAAGCTATGGGGACACATTGTTTTAATATCTTAGACCCCGTACCCAACGCTAGCTAGTTATCAAAAATTGTATTTTATGTACTGTTATTTAGTACTTTCACCTTTTTAAGTCTTTTTTTACACATCTGAGATTCCATTTAAGTACAGCGTGAGTACATTTAACACCTCTTCCTGTCAGTGTTAAAAACAAGTGAAAGTGAGCAAGTAAAAAACAGTTGTGTCTGTGGTTGTGTTGAACATGGGGGTTTATCGTGGGGAGAATGTTTGGCTAACCAGAGGTAGCTCTCACATTACTCACCATCATCTGAGACCACAAGCGAGAGCTCACACTCACACTCCCACTCACTCACTCACTCACTCACTCACTCACTCACTCACACACACACACACACACACACACACACACACACACACACACACACACACACTTCACAACATGGGCGACGGGAGCAGTGATTCTTTCTTTCAAACGCATGCATCACATCGCACCATTGTTTATACCGCTGCTGCTCTTTCATTAAGGTGAGTTAAACATTACGTGATAGTTGGAGGAGCTCTGTAGCCTGTAATCACCTGAGATGACCCCAGAACACATAAATACAAAGTCCATCCGGCCCGATAGAGTTTAAAGTAGCTGCTCGTCTACTCTGAGTGAATTCTGATTTACAGCCGCTCTTAAAAGACTGTTGGAGAGAACTAGCTGACAACTTGGGATGTGATCTGATCTGGCCTCGTCTCGCTAAAATGAGTCAGACGCAAACTCAGCAACAGCATGTCTACCTTCAGACACAAATAAACAGACTGTCTGATGTGTGATTAAAAGTACCTATGCGCACACTTGCTTTCCTGGCCCCATCGAAATATCCACTGCAGCCAACTCCGATTCACAGTTTGGGAACTTAAGCTCCAGAATACAGTGGAACCATGACAGCAATTTCTCTCAAGCAGGATGTTTTGAAACATGGATATCAGATGCAAATGCACAGCAATTACAGGAAAAAAAAAGTCCAACCCAGGCATCTTTGAAATTATGAGAAAATACAAATATGGTTTTGTCTCAAGAAACATGGCATGGTACCTCTGTAACATGGTTGATCCATTCTGAAAATTTACTCCCACTATTGTGGCCGAGGGAGGCAATTGTAGTCCAAAATGTTTGAATGAAACAGAATTTGGCTTTGTAAAAATGTGTCTACTCTAAATGTATATTTGATTGCACTGCTCTATATTATGCTGGAAATGACCAGGATCTTTAATCAGTGATGGCAAAAATTGGCTAGTCCAATTAGGGTTAAGGGATATGAATAGTTTTCAAAACTAATTTTGACAACAATGAAAATGGCAAATCTTTTTCATTGCTATCTTTGACTTCTTCCAAATTTGACCAGGGTATGAATTTCTTGGGACTTAACAGTACATCCATTACAAGTGTGACAAACAGGATCGGGCTCTAACCAACTAGCTACTTTACATTTTATTTGACATTTGTAACTTGAAAAAGGAGAGCGGCAGTTACTGGTGCCATTTTAGCACGGGCACAAATACAAAAAATGAGAACACTCACAAGGAGCATGGAGAAGACGGTAACACTGAACTAATTAGCCAGTCTGAATTGGAATAAGACGACCTGACTTAATTGTCTTGTCTTCTTATGTGAAAGTCACGGTGATTTTGATTAAAAAAAGAAACAAAAAACATCTGGTCCTGCCAGTGATGATAGTTTTCCCCTTCACTCATCTCAAGAGTCCCCAATTGTCGTTTGATCAATTGTCATGCGTGCGTGAGAATTAACAACATCTGGTCAAGCTGTTGATGACATTGTCGTGTCAGTTGTATCCCACAACAATGAAAACCACAGGGCGGGGTCTGTGACTTTTATCATTTGTTATATTTGTGTGTTGAGGAGCTGATTGGAAAGTTCTAGTGTGGGTTACAAGTTGGGTGGCGTCGTAGCTGTTCGGGAGAATATCAAGGGGATGTTCTTAACTGGTGGACTTTTCTACCGCAGGTGTTAGTGCAGTGCCATAAGAGCAAACATTTTTACTTTCAGACAGGATGCGAAGCTGGCCCGGGACAGCTGGCAGATTTCTCTTTATTTGTTTCCCCTTTGTTGCCCATCATCTGTCAAGCATTTGCCACATTGAACGGAATCTTATCCCTGACACCAGCTGTGGACGCCGACACACTTCTTGCTTTGTTTGTGATTTGTATTTGCACATCAGAACGAGCGTCTTGTTTCATGTGCTGTCTAACATCAAAGCTTGGAGGAGAATTGGATTTAATTCCTTCCGTGATCCAGGGAGATTTATTTGCTCTCAGCCCTCAGATTAACCCCATCGTGAAGTGCAGTGTGATTAAAGCATAACCTTTCTTCGGGCAGACTGTAAAACAGCAGAACTGATCTCTAATTTTGAGGACTGATTTACTACCCTCAAAAAGGGTTTTGTTTTGTTTTTTCTCGCAAGAACGTATCTTTGAGTTCAAACCAGATAAGGACAAAATAGATACACTCATTGTACATACCCACTTTACCCACTTATGCAATCACACAGTCCTGTCACAAGCAGTCATGGCAGATCACCAGATCTTGACAATACTCCTTTCAAATCTGCATTTCTGTGCATCACTGTCTTTTCAGCGTACTGTGACAATTGGTGTTGGCCTCTCCTAGAGCATTTTTCTGGGCAGACTGTCACAAATTGGAAATGCAAAGTTACACAGGATAGGCATATCCTTTTTCACCCAATTGCCACCCACTCAGGGCGAGTTAAATAAAACACAGTGTGGCTTTCACAGAGTGAATTTAGTTGCATGTTTATTTTGCCTCCTCCACTCATACTTCCAATTCCGTCACTTCAAACTTCATTTTGTACTGGGGTCCTTTCCAAATGTTCCTTGGTGGCCAAAACCTTTTAAGGGAGGTTTCAGGAGCCGGGTTGTCGTCTCCTCCTTACCTACAATTCCCTAATAAAGTAGCCTTATGGATAAACGTAGCTCCAACAACCCAGGACAACTTGCTGCTTCTTTGAAGCACTACTTGAACTCACCACGAAAGGAAGAAAAAAAAGATGCTTTTGTGCTAATGTATTACGTCTCATATCCACTTTTATACCTCTTGCTAACATAGCATGCAGTCTGTTACATTAAACAATTAAACACCAACCGGTGGGCATTTTGTAGAAGCGATAATTAGAATGCCATACTCCCTTTGTTCTTAAAGGTAATCTCTTCTTGGATGAAGGAAGTCAACCGAGACAAAGGTTTTAGTTCTGCGATTTCTCACTTCTGCTTTGGTGCAGTTAAAATGGAATGAGCTCGATGATGTGAAATGTAACCCTTATGTGAAATCAATTTATTTCTCCTTTCTTTGACAGATATCAATGAGTGCGAAATTGGAGCGCACAACTGTGACCGACATGCAACATGCACCAACACAGCAGGGAGCTTTAAATGCAACTGTGCTCCAGGGTGGATTGGCGACGGCTTCAAATGCACAGGTAACGCAAACATTAAACACATAAAAAAATGTGGATTTTACAAATGTAGACTTTATAATAACCCACCTCCTCAAAACACCATTCCATAATGTACTTTTGTTCAGAATTGGCAGTTTGATGTGAGTTAAAGCTTTTATTTGTTCAAATGTTTTTGACCATTTACTATACTGCACACAAATCGAAATCACATTTCATGTTATGTTTGAATGGTTTTTTTTTTTTTTTTTTGTAAAGATCTTGATGAGTGCTCCAATGGGACCCACATGTGCAGCAACAACGCCGAGTGTCTCAACACCATGGGCTCGTATCGGTGTGCGTGCAAGGATGGATTTTCTGGAGATGGCTTCCATTGCTCAGGTCACACATGCAAACCAGAAGCCTGTATTAGGTTGAACCAATGTAACACAGTATTAAGTGTTCTCAGACTGTTTTGCTTGACCTCCAATTGTAGACAGTGATGAGTGCGCAGAGAATGGTAACCTGTGTGAGAGCGGCCACTGTCTGAACATGCCTGGCGGCTACCGCTGCGAATGTGACATGGGCTTCATCGCCACCGCTGACGGCAAGGCTTGTGAGGGTAAGACAAGATCATGGCAACAGTGTCTGAGGCCATTTTTATTGATTTAAAATGGTTTCGTCATGAATGGTAACTTGTTTATCTTCTCGGAAAAAAGAAATCCATCCAAACAGAGAATGTATTCAAATGGGACTCATGAGGTATTGGAATGGGGCATGATAAGTCATGCACAAATTAACAGATTTGTTTTGGTTGATTCAGTTGCAGCGACACGAACGAAAAGCAGGATAAAGTAACCTACTCACAAAAAGATGTAGCAAAAGGTTAGTTTATCATTCCATCATAACATCTGCGGATTAATAAATAATCGATCAACTTGCAACAAAGCATTCTTAAAGTGTTTAGTTAGTATGTGACAATATTGTTTAATTTTCCCAGACCAGGTCAAAACACCAAACTACAAATGATTGCGTAAACAGTGACTGAAATGCTGGAGATGTGACTCCAGTCCCCAAAATAAGTGTGTGTGTGTGTGTGTGTGTGTGTGTGTGTGTGTGTGTGTGTGTGTGTGTGTGTGTGTGTGTGTGTGTTGGGGGTGGGGGGTATGGGGGCATCTGGTCACCTTATGTTAACACTTGGCAATTCATGGACCTGATTAGGAAACGGAGGTAATGGATTATTGCATTACAGAAGCTGACCTTAATGACAGTTATGAAATGAACACAAAAAAAAAAAAAAAAAAAAAAACAGGGAGCAAATGACTGTGATTCACAATTCAAGCAATTAAGTCTCAGGTTTTAATTTAATGAGTAGACTCAAGTCTTTGTGTGGATGTATCAGACATCTCGAGATGACCTTTTCTTGTCCTTCCTTTTCTCATCTCATAAGGAAAAGGACAAGAGCACAGTATGAAATCTTTAGTAAGCTTCTCTAGTTTTGTACAAAGTGTGTCAGAAACGTTTCAGGATCATCATCACAAAAGATATGTTTCAAATCAGAACTTCAAATACTGACCCACACTGAAGGGGTCCTTCAATGTGGGTCAGACGATCAACCTATGTGGCAACGCACCTGCCTTGAGCATCTGACAGTTCCTTGCTAAACAGAACATCACCAGGCTGGAACAACTTCTCTACCCACTCAATCTGGCTTCGTGCCATTCCTCTTCCCCGACCTCATACAGTGAAACTGTTTTGAAGATCTGCACAACATCAGGATGACAGGGAAGGCTGAGAAAGTACATTAGAGTCCAGGAGGCTTAGTTCAAAAGGGAAACCATGCAGTTTGGATTTGACACTAGTCCTGGAACTTTTCTGACACACCTCGTATACTTTATGTGCGTATCAGTCTTGAGATGTCATGCCATTTTTTTCTCAGCCCTGCCCCCAAAAGTGTCAAAACTGGAGAAATGCGAGCGAAGCCTTCACTTCCTCTTGCAAGCTGGCAATTTTCCACCCATGATCCCATAATCCCTCAACCCTGGGCCTGCCCCCCCCACCCCCCTCTCTTGTACCACGTCTTCATTATTTCATTCTTCCTCTCCCTGTCTATTTCACAGATATTGACGAATGTACCTTCGCTGACATCTGTGTCAATGGGCGTTGCAAGAACATTCCAGGCCTTTTCAGATGTGAATGTAGCATTGGTTACGAACTGGACAGGAGTGGAGGCAACTGCACAGGTCTGATGACCATTGACAATTGTTCCTGAGAAAAGTTTGTTGACAAAATATATTGTGCTCATGTATTTATATGGAAATGACACTTTGGAAACTTTTTTTTTTCATTCTTTCTCAGATATCAATGAATGTGCAGACCCAACCATTTGCATTAATGGGATTTGCGTTAACATCCCCGGAAGCTACCATTGTAACTGCCCCCCAGATTTTGAGCTTAATCCCACCCGGGTGGGATGCGTAGGTGAGACGCAATAGATCCTGTACATGTTAATGATTAGTTCCTGACAACATACAGAGGTGGATGGGGGGGAAAAATACACCAATGTTTGGGTTTTTTTACACACACAGATACTCGCTCTGGAAGCTGCTACCTGGATGTGCACCCCAGAGGAGACTCATCTGAGAGCTTGGACTGCTCCAATGAGATCGGAGTTGGTGTTTCAAAGGCATCTTGTTGCTGTTCGCTGGGCCATGCTTGGGGGAACCCGTGTGAATTATGCCCGTCTCTCAACTACAGTGGGTCAACAAGTCTTTTCTTTGACGTGACGTGTGTTGTACTTGTCTCTTCATATAGCCAATTTAGGGTACCGTGAGGTCGTTTGAAGTTTGCCTCAGCTTGTGGAATTGCAGCGAGCATGTCAACCCTCTATAAGCAAGAAAAATTGAGTGCGTGAGCCTACAGACTGTGAACAGTGACAGTGAGCTGTTTTGTATGATTACTCACAGGAAATGAACCAATTTGCTCGTGAGAACCCTTGAATCACTCCAAGTCATTTCCTGTTATTGTTCCTGTCAGCAGAAATGTCAGGCTTGGATAAATGTTGTCATCCAGTACACTGCCAGCATTCATGTTTCAGACTGACTGCTGAGTGTGTATATGTGTGTTTACCATAATTGATGTGACTGATAAAATGAGAGCGCTTTGTGCAACTCGCGTGAAAATTGCTAGCATATGGTCAGAAACCTTATAAGAAATGCTTTCTATGCACTCCCATCTATGTTTCGCAGGAACAAAGCTCCACCAGGTGACCTTCTTATAGATTTGTTGAAGTTTTTTTTTTTTGATTTGTCCTTGCTCCCCACAGCCGAGTATAAGACCCTGTGTCCAGGTGGTGAAGGCTTCAGACCAAACCCCATCACTGTCATCTTGGAAGGTCAGATGCAAACATTTGACCTTGAATGACTCCTACACGGAAATGACATCCTCATTGTGATGTTTTTTCTCTGACAGACATCAATGAGTGTCAGGAACTGCCGGGCTTGTGTCAGGGAGGAGAGTGCATCAACACCTTTGGGAGCTTTCAGTGTGAATGTCCAAGAGGATTCGCACTCAACCAAGAGACCAGAGTCTGTGAAGGTATTGAATGATGATGCACCCAACAGACACATCGTCAGGCATCTCCAAAATAACTATTTATTGGGAAATCCCCCTCCAGAGCCCCCAAAGCATCTTGCTTGAGTTACCACATTACTTTATATTGCCGTCATATACTGAGGTGCATCAACACCAATATAACACTGCCCCAAAATAATGTTCAGTCCCTACTTAAACATGTAAAAAAAAAAAAAAAAAAAAAAAAAAAAAAAAAAAAAAAAAAAAAAAAAAAAGCTAATATATAACGTTGCCATTGATTAAAAGTTTAGGACATGGCCACCACCACGAGATTTCCAACATCACAGTCATACTTCACAAAAGCAAACGACTGTGGTTATCTATTCTTCTTAAAACGAATGATGCAATAGATAAAAAACTAACTTCCAAAACCGTGTAATAGGCGGAAATGAATCTGCTTGCACTTTCCTTAGTGGCTGACCAGTTCCTTGTGTACTAAAGCAGTAGTACAGTTATCGAACTAAACAGGCTTACACACATTTATATAACCTATATATGTTCACTCATTGTCTATAAAACATCCGGACAATCAATCTTGAGCCACTATAATGCCACATAGTTCCCTCAAAATAAGGGAAGACATTTGAGTGTTCAAGAAAGGTAAAAAAATTGCTCTCAATCTATTTTCAACATCTGAATAATGTGTAAAAATATCAGACGACGTTTGGGCAGACCAATAGTAATAAAACCCTTTGGCAAGGCAGTACAACCAGCACTGTTCTAAAGGCACAACAACATTGAATGACTTACATTGAATTTTAATGACGTCAGACACTGTGTTCTCTCTTTTACAGTATTCTCTTTTACCTTTCTGAGTTCATTGATGCAAGACAACTAAAACTGACCTGCAGGGACTGATGTTCGAACCCGGTAGTAGTCACATTAACTCCGATGGGTTTTTTTTATAACGTATCAAAAGAAGAATTCTTGGCCACAGCATTAAGAGCAAAAATGTTAGCTTTGAGTGTTGTTTAACTTCTTTATGATGAGTTCTTAAAAGGGCCAAAGGGGTGCTATTATTGCCCAATACATTCATTCCATGCATTGTAAAGTTTGGACGGTTGTCAACTGGATCAGATTTTGGTGTACTCACGGGGATAGTCCATTGTAGCTTCGACTCAACCACACATAGACAGTTACAGAGGTGTGGTTATCATGTTTCATTTTTATAATCTTTATTCCCACGCCCATTCTGACTCACAAATGATCCGATTTCACTCATCTCTCTCTGCAACCACAAATGTTTTTCACAAACGCACAATCAATCTCCTGGACTTTTATTCCTTGAAATACTGCCGGGACATGCACTCAGTCTTTTGGTGAAACCACACTGTCTTAAAAATAGAACACAGATGTGGCATAGCTTTGAAATGAATCTTACCTTAAATTTAAAAATGTGTATAAATAAGTCAAATATGTGTTTGTTGGATTGAACCACTCATTTCATTTGGAAACTTGAATGCAGAGTATCAAAAAACGCATAAAATGGTTACTTTCTCAAATACTTTGGGCAAGTACTTTCCGACAGTGCAAGTAGTAAGTGAATAATGTGAATCGAATAATCTTTTTGTGTGAGCAGATATCAACGAGTGCGAGCGTCCAGGTATTTGTGGGCCTGGCCAGTGTTACAACACCATTGGAAACTACACCTGCATCTGCCCCGTGGACTACGTGCAAGTCAATGGAGGCAACAATTGCATGGGTACGTCTGATATATATGAAGTCCAATTGTCCTCAAGGAGTTTATTTGTCACTTTAAATTCAACAAAGACAATATCAGACACTTGAGATACAGTACACTGGTAATTCACAACAAATCTCAAAACACATCTCACAATTTGTGCTCAAATATCCGTTGCTGAAGGCCTTGTAATGCCGTCACTTAGATGCTATTCCTTAGCCCTTGTATGGTATTTCCCATTGTGTGTTAGCAATAAACTTGCATCCTTAAAGGCAAAGGTATGTGGTTGTTTTAACTACACAAAGTGTAATTCCCTTTGTTTTATGTTTACTTTGACAATAAACTTCAACAATAACCTGGATTGCAACAATCAATTTCTATTTTGTAATCACTTCCAGATATGAGGAAGAGCTATTGCTACAGGAACTTTTATTCCGACAACAGAACATGTGACGGAGAGCTAACCTTCAACATGACCAAAAAGAAGTGCTGCTGTGCCTACAACATTGGCCGTGCATGGAATAAACCCTGTGAGCAGTGTCCTGTGCCCAGCAGCGGTGAGGTCCCATATACTCACACACTCACAAACTTACAAAAGAATGGGTGAAACAAAAGTGAATTTGTCTCCGCTTAGATGAGTTTGCCAACCTGTGCGGCAGTGAGAGACCAGGATATTATATCGACATCACTACTGGAAGAGTTATCGGTAAAAGTTGACTGATGACAAATGAGCCACGTTTACTGACTTTGCTTACAAGCTATTTTGCATTCAATATTGATCTTGCTCCTTTGCACTAGATATTGACGAATGCCGGGAAATCCCAGGCGTGTGTGAGAATGGTGTATGCATCAACATGATCGGTAGCTTCATGTGCGAGTGCCTCAACGGCTTCATCTACAATGACAAGCTACTGATTTGTGAAGGTACAAGATTGAACGACTTTTCTTAACTTGATGACAACTCAAGTTAATACAAAATCCCCTCCTCCCGTTCTTAGATATCGATGAGTGTCAGAATGGGCCTGTGTGCCAACAGAATGCAGCCTGCTTAAACATGCCCGGGAGCTACCGCTGCGAGTGCAAACCTGGATATCGCCTCAGCCCGACGGGACAATGCTTAGGTACAGTATGTCCTTCGATGACTTGGTGTTTTGAATGTAGCTTTGACACTCCACTCATTTTACAGTGGTTCCGATGACTCCTAATCTGTCAGGAAATACTCTAAGGCTCTGGTAGTAACTGTAGAAATGTAAACAACAGAGAGGGCACTGGTTGTAGCTGAAGCTGCTCTTGCCAGATACTCGTTTGTAGATGACATTGTACATAATATGGATTATCGCGTTCGTGGTGGGAATTATTACATTAATGCCATGCACAATTTAAACAATAAGTAGAATATAAATAGGCAATCCCCTGTTTGTCGCAGGGGATAGATTTTGAACCCAACTGCAATAGGTGAAAATCAGCAAAATAGGAAGACTATGTCATTTTTGGATGGTTTTACCTCCCCGCAATGCTTTCAAACTTAGTTTGAAAAAATACTTTTAACATTTGAAAGTGTTGAAGTGCCCTTCAAATAAGAGGCAATGCCAGATGTCATTAAGCTGTTTATTTGTCATTCCCAGTTGAGGTTTACTGTTAAACCAAGTCATACAACAAAAGAGAATGAAACATTGTATGTTAACATACCAGCATTTTCTTCCAACCATATCATTTCATTCAACCAAAGTCCACTAGCTTAATGCTAACGTATAATGTAAAACTTCATAGACGAGGTCCTGGGAACTAGCAAAGATGTTATGGTAAATTTCAATCTTCAAAAGCTACTACTTTACCACACATGAAGCAGCAATGCACACAGAGCATACAAGAATACCAAAGGCGTATATTCTCTCTGCCTTTTGCTCTTTTGCTTCACCTTTTCAAGAAGACCTCAGTGCCACCCTACTCGGCTTGTTGTGGCACAGTGTCATGGTCCACTGAAGGCGTGTAACTCTGAATTCGGACTTCCCTGTATACTGTAAAAACACATGACATTGCTGAAAATTCTGCAATTTACCGGGTCTATGTATGAGATTGTTTGTCTTTCCCTCAGATCGTAATGAATGTGTCGAGAACGCCGGTGCTTGCAATCCTGGTCAGTGCATCGACACACTGGGGAGCTTCCGATGCATCTGCCCCAATGGGTTTAAAACAACCCGGGACCAGTCAATGTGTGTTGGTAAGACATTTTTTACCCTGCCGTTGTTGTTCTGCCTACATGTGAGCGCTAGCTCATTTGATCTTAAAATGACATTTTTAGACATGGACGAGTGCGAGCGACAACCCTGCGGCAACGGGACCTGTAAGAACACCGTAGGCTCGTACAACTGTCTCTGCTACCCCGGATTCCAGATTTCACCTAACAGTGATTGTATAGGTACTGTACATGCATGCAGAGGACATGAGAACCGTAGCATGGGTTTTAAAGGTAATGAACAAATTTGTTTTGTGTTGTGTTTAGACATTGACGAGTGCTCGAGCCAGAGGGCTCTTTGTCGTAACGGACAGTGTGTGAACACCGTGGGCAACTTCTTGTGTGTGTGCAACGATGGCTATAAACTTTCGCCAGACAGAAGACTGTGCGTCGGTAAGAAAGTTTTGCTATTTCCAACTGTACTCTGCTGTATGATGTACTCATTTAAAACTGCTCCCTTTCTTCTCAGATATAAATGAATGTGCCGTAAATCCTGGCACATGCGGCGTCGGCACTTGTTTGAATCTGGATGGCTCGTACAGATGCATTTGCCCACCTGGATATTATCTCCATGCAGACACCTGCAAAGGTAATCTTAAAATGAAAGCAGGCAGTCACTCACGAAGCATCACACTAGTGCTTAGGCCTGTCTAGATCCCCACCAAAATGGTTTCTTCCATTAACCGTTCCGTATCCCTTCGCTAAGTTTAGCAGACATTAGAACATAGTTTTTGGTTTTATGCTCGTAACATACAAACGTACATTAAACTACAGGCCAAAACAGAAATGGCTGCCTTACACTTTTTGCTTGGTGCAGGGGTAAATGCTGAACAACTCATGTCATAAACATGGTGGCTATGCTTTGGGTCGCAAAAGGGTGGAAAATTTGTGGTAAATTTCTGGTAAATTTCCTTGGGAGGTTAAGATGGGGAATATTGGAAATAATTCATTTTAAACATTTTGTTTTGTCATAAAGCCCTTGTGCCGCGAGACATGTTTGTTGACATGTCCACAATCTCTTGGCAACAAGAAAAAGTATTTGCGACCATTGAGGCTGTTGGCGAACATCTGGCCAACAGTTTTGAACCGTTTGCGACCTTGAACGAACCCTGACGAAAAATCACATTCAACACTTGCAAACCTTTGCCGCTCAATGGGATACGGAATTGAGACTTGCATGCCGAACAATGCATTTAAAAAGAGTGACATTTCAGCAGATTTATTTCAAAGTACAACTTATATCAAATTTTACATATTTTATTTACCAATCAATTGTTTAACTGAATAACAAAAACACAAACGTCAAGTGAGATACCGTAATTGTCCTCCCCTGACCCAACCCATTCAAAAATTCACAAAAATGCAAGTTCAACGAGAAGAGCCCCCTTCCCTTCAAAAATGTCTTCACCTCTGGGTTTTTGCTCAACCCTTTCAGGCAATGAGCTCTTCGTATTCAACTGTGTTTGCATGGATTCTGGTTGTTTTAGTCAGTATTATGATAAAATATATTTTCCTTGAAGCATTTGGACACACACTGCATGGCTCAAGTTGAACATCAGTGACCTTTTTTTACATTCCATCTATCATTCATTCCATGAAGTGCTTCATCTTTTCTCACGATCGCGACACACTCTCTTTCGCTTTCTACTACCTACCGTGACACATACTGTTTATACCATATGCACACATACCCTGTTTGCTTGTTAAGTGTCTAAATTTGTCTAACTTCAAACCTGTTGGTATTTTTCTCCCTTATATTGGATGTGACAAGCGGTAATTCACCGCCTATTTTTTATCTTCTACTCAAAAGCTGTGCTGACCACAAACCCAAGGCAACTCCTCTATCCACAGGGATCTGTTAGCTGTTACAGTTTGTTACTACCCTGAACTTCACAGGCAAGCTGGGAGAGACCCTTTTCCATTCCCACTCGTTGAAAAACATACATGACAAACATTTACCAATTGGATTCCCGATGACGAATATAAACATCCACAGCAGTGAACGAAATTAAGAAACAACCATGTTGTAAATTTCTCCAAAAGTTACCGATATATGGAACCATAATTTCATATTAGGGCACTTTGCTTCCAGAATAAATAAATTCCCTGAATTAAAAAGAAGACAATGTTTTTTGAAAGTATCCCCCCAAATTTGTCAGTTTTCTTCCTTCTTGATTCCTAGTAGGTTCCTAGTCGATGAGAACAAAGTTTTGCCTGCGCTGCTCCCCATCCATTTCTCTTTCTCTTCTCCTTCTCACACGTGGGAGTGGGCCGAAGCTAGAATGCTTGGATTGTTTATGTAGTGGTGCTGATGAAGAGATATTCGGCAGACTTCAACACATTCCTACAAAGGGCTCTGTTTTTGGAAGCGGGGAGAAACAGCCCTAAATGCTGAATATCACTAAGAGAAGCAGCTGGCCATTTTATGACGACACGCATGACAGCAAGGTTATTCCCCTGTCATGTTCTGTTCAGAAATCACAGACTCTATTTGACTAAACTGATTTACTGACGTTCCCGATTAGACTTCATCACCATTAACCCTGACACAGAGGAGGAAACAAAACAAGCGCCAAGGGGAACTTCTGTGCTGATTCTGATTTGATTTTCTTTATTTACCAGACATTGATGAGTGTTCGCAGTCGCCTGAGATCTGCATGTTCGGAACCTGCTCCAACACAGAGGGAAGCTTCACTTGCTTATGCCCCGAGGGCTTCCAACTATCTGCCTCGGGACGCAGATGTTTAGGTAAGTATGTGAGAGAAACAAGACGACAGTATTTTGAAACGATGCTATAGATGGGGCGCAAGCCTTGTCTGTATTAGCTTTATCCCTCTGGACCGACCACCGTCCCACTCCTCACTCGCGCATGTGTGTGTTTATGTACTGCGTGTGCGTGTTTAGGGCTTGGGTGGGGGCTGCGGCGAGTCCACTGTTAGGGAGTTCCTTTGAAACACTCAAGCGATGACATCACCTGTTCTGAGGAGGTGGATTAAAGTTTGCATTTCACCCCTCTCCCTTGCGTCAATCGTGCTTGGCCGAAGGGCGGGGGATGAATTAGCGCAGCAGGGTGGAGGGTGAGAAACACGGGCAATAAATGAGATCAAGAATGAATCCTGTCACAATTGTTTAAGGGTTGCTTTTGTCAAAAAAGGATGATTGACATGCAAAGAATGGAAAAAGCGACACTGTCAAAGTCACTACACATGTATTTTGTTTTGGGTATCATTCAGGCTGATGTGTGGCCATCGGAATTTGATATTTTATAAACTACAAACGTACAAATTTGCAGCACTGTTCCAATGTTAATTGATGAGTCGTGGGAAAAGGAATGATGTGCTTACAAACATTGCAAAGCCTCAGCTGTCAAATGCTAATGGTCTCATGTCCGTCCAAACGATACCCGTAATGAAGACGATATGAAATGAAGGTATCAATTTTGTGACTTTTGAGACACCCTGTGTAGATTTCGTATTGCGTCACATCAGTTACATATCATGACTTTTTCTAAGTCTTTGGTGTCATTGATGTTATTCTTGTGATACCATCTGTCATTGATGTAAACCAGTGCTTTGTCCGTGTTTATAATTTTGCACACGACATCTGTGCACAAGGCATCACGTGTTTTGCGGAAATATCTGCGGATTGGTTTTGTGGAGTAAAGCAAGTAGACCCACGAAGTCGCTGTGTACACAGCACCAAGTGTTCATGTCCGCGCCAGGTGTGTGTGTGTGTGTGTGTGTGTGTGCGTGCGTGCGTGCGTGCGTGTGTGTGTGTGTCTGTGTGTGTGCGAGGGCGCGGTCTGTGGTGGTCAAGACACTTATTTGTGCAGTTGGGTGAAGAGCTAGCAGGAGAATGTGACCATGTGCTTCTCATTACAAGTAAGAGCCAAGAAGAACAAGAGTCCTCACAGTCCTCTCCATTTGCCAACCTCCTCAAGTCGAGTCAAGCATTTTACCATAAAGCCAAAACAACAACAAAACAACGCCCTTTGACATTCTTATTAAGCTTAAAATTTAAACTTTAAACTCTCACGGGAACAATTTTATGGAAAATGTGTTCATTCAGTAAGTCCGTATGGCAAAGGTTTAGTAGAGTTCTTGTTAACCTAATTTGTGATCAGACAACTTCTGGGTTCCAAGAATGATAATGAATGATATTAAACCTTAAACCTGACAAAAGCCATTACGAACACGTTGGGCAATTCCTTTGATGGCACAGTGATTCCAAAAAAAAATCTCCTCACCGAACTGTATTGCTCTGCCACTCACGACAATGTTCCACTGAAATTTGTTATGTAATTGTGAACTGAAAAACACCCATCAGTAATTTCACTTTCAGCATTGACAGACAGTAGAAATGTTGTACAGCGAGGTTCTTACTACGCAATTATATTTGATTGAGTCAAGTTCACTTTTTTTGTCACGCTCAGCTAATGCTAACAATGGCTGATGTCCTTGTATTTCAATTCACGGACAGACAACAAAGTCCGGCAGATTTGCAATCTGTTCAATCTGATGCACAGTCGTTGTTTTGACTCCAGCGGATTCCTATTTACAGTATACCCTTCTTTATAAAATGAGTTTATTTCATTTGCATTATTTTTTGTATTGCGTTTTCATGCAACACAGTGGTATTTTTATATTATATTCCCCCAAAAATCTGAGGGTTTGCGGGGGCTTGAACAGATTTGTGGAATTTCATTGGGGATTATTGATTTAATATGCAAATAAACTGATTTAGGAGCTTGGTAACAGAACACATAAACTCACAGTACCACTCGTTTAGCTTTGAGCATATACTTAGACTTAATTCAAAATATTTTGGCCTGTCTTACTGTTTCAAACTGTGTGATCTGTTTGTCTCATTTTTTTCTCCTCTATTGTTCCATTTCATGTGTTTGCCAATGTTTAGATGTACGCGTCAACTACTGCTATACAAGGTTTGAAAATGGACGATGCCAGGTTCCAAAGCCTCAGAACACTTCCAAGGAAGAATGCTGCTGTACCGGAATGCCGGGTCAAGGCTGGGGAGATCCCTGTGAAATCTGCCCTGGCAAGACAGAAGGTAGGTTTCCATGACACGGGCCAAAAGAACACCCTGACAGGCATGCAGATTCATACAAGACATTTTTTGCAATTCACGAATTGTGTGATATCATGTTGCAGAGGCGTATCCCCTCCTCTGTAAAAATAAGGGATATCAACGTGGGCTCGATGAGATTCCAAAAGGTATGAGTGTTATCTACCATGAATCTTTATCCTCCGACATATCACGTTAACTTTGCTTCCCTCTTAGATATTGATGAGTGCCTCAACAACCCCTGTGAAAACGGCGAGTGCATCAACACAGACGGTTCTTTCCGCTGTGAATGTCAAATGGGGTACCAACTTGACATCACCGCATTTACATTTAATTGTGTAGGCAAGTGAAGTGTCTCTTATTGTCCATTGTCACTCACTTTCTTTCCTACATGGGCCGATATTGACATGCATTCAATATGCATGTCCATTTCAGACATTGATGAGTGCGACATTGGTAACCCCTGCGGAAACGGCACTTGCACAAATGTCATCGGAGGCTTTGAGTGTGCATGTGAGGAAGGCTTTGAGCCTGGTCCGATGATGACCTGCGAAGGTGTGTGACATTTAGTCTGTTTTTCTAACTGGAAAAAAAATGATACTCTGGACCAACTTCAGAAAGATGAATCTAATTTGTTACACCTAAAGTTTTTAGTTTGTCGCAAATTATACATATGATTTGGTTCAAACCTAGCATTTTGATTTCAATAATGTCCATATCTGATCACTTTCTAATTATTTTTTTTCCAACCAGCCTACTTTATTGTCCGTTTTTAGCATATAATTTATCTTGTTAC
This sequence comes from Hippocampus comes, assembly GCF_001891065.2. Lineage (NCBI taxonomy): Eukaryota > Metazoa > Chordata > Actinopteri > Syngnathiformes > Syngnathidae > Hippocampus > Hippocampus comes. The sequence continues at coordinate 3,687,163 of NW_017805824.1, forward strand.
CACTGGACTTCTGTAATTTTTAATATTTTTTTTTTCTGGTGCTCTCTTCCAGACATCAACGAGTGTGCTCAGAATCCTCTGCTGTGTGCATTCCGCTGTGTTAATGTAGTGGGCTCCTATGAGTGTAAATGTCCAACAGGATATGTGCTGCGTGAAGACAAGAGGATGTGTAAAGGTACTACAACTCCAGGACTAAGCAGTCCGAAACGCAGCTCTTTTAGTCACACACCATTTCACATTAAATACTTTATATACACTCCTTGTGAAGTTACATAACTATTTCCTCAAGCCTTTTTAAAGCCCGAGGAAATGTAACCAGATGAGTCACTGTTTACACCTCCACTGTCTCAGATGGCGCGGGGACCATGGCAACCGTTGTATTTGGAGGGAAGCGCCGAGACAGAAGGAACCTCTCAATGTCTATAGCGTCATTGTTTATATCCCAGCTCCAAACAGACCACCAACTCTCTTACTACTTGCCGATATTCAACTCCTTTTCCATGCCAGTGTCATATTGAGCAGATTAATGGAGACCATATTGGGGCTCTGTGTGCATGTAGCAATTAACAGATGAATTGCCCTGCAACGAATAGTGAAAATGCCCAAATAATTGATGGCCAGCTGGTGGCGAAGCACTCAAAACGGAGAGGATCATAAAGCATCAACACCACCCATCTAGCATGTATTTAATCATGAATTCATGGTACATCGATGACGATATTCACTAGTTAAACTATCCACCACATGGATGGATGGATACAAATCACCTTTACGTGAGGCTCATTAGTCGTATTTGCGAGCAGAAGCCTAAATAACACGAATTGATGTAACATCACGAATGGGAAACCAAATGTACAAGAGGACTTCACACAAACAGTATGAAGTCATTAAACTTATCTTTTGGCATTTACATATGATAGTTCATGTCAGGAAATACAGGTAACGGCAACGTAGACAGCATGGCAAAGAGTAGCTACATCGGGAGAGAAGCAGAAACTTTCAAAGCTAATAAGTCCAAGAACATTTGCGGCAATGTTTGAAAAAGTGAATATGCAAATTTGAATATCAATAATTTGTAACAAATAAATGAATACATAAATACATAAAAAACACCCACGCATGTGGACTGACCAATAGTATAAGATACATATGTGAATAAAAATGTGAGATTTACCAGATTGTGACATAGGAGGTTCCGGCCCAACGCCAGCAAATTAGACTGTAGGTACATGCTGTTATTTTTATCGTTAATAGATAATGCATAGTACGTTTGTCTTGCAGACCAGAATGAATGTGAAGACGGTCTAGATGATTGTGCCAGCAGAGGAATGACCTGCAAGAACCTTATAGGTACATTTATGTGTATCTGCGCACCTGGATACACACGCCACCCGGGTGGAGATGGCTGCATAGGTAAGACTGTTGAAACCTATTGCTCATTGTTCTTTATTGTGGCATTAACCCCAAGATTTTGCAAGTGTAGATTGTATATTTCAAGCACCTTATAAATCAGATGCATAATTTTTCTTCTTCTTCTTCTTCTTCTTTATGAAACTAGACGTTTGTTTGGGCTTTATTTAGACTTTTAGAGTGTTTAAAAACAAGAGAGTAAAGTAAATGGAAATGCCCACTTTTAGCCATACCTTCAAGGTTGGTTTTAAAAACACATTGCGTTGCATTCTGTATCTGTAAAAGCAATATCAAATTCAAACAGCTAAATCTTTACCTTTGTTTCGACAATGTCTTCCCAAACAAACTGCTTGCATGTATGATGTCATGCAGTTGGGTGCTGACGGTGAACGTTTATAACGAAGGTATTCTTCTTTTGTATGTCCGCTTCAGATCTGAACGAATGTACAGCCAAACCGGGCATCTGTAAGAACGGCCGTTGTGAGAACACGCTGGGAAGCTATCGCTGCAAGTGTGACCAGGGATTCATAGCTAACCCCACACAGACGGAATGTATTGGTAAGTATGTGCACCATACGCACCTAACTCTGTACACGTGCAAACTGGACAAACAGTTGATGTTACATTTGTTCAACGTGGATGAAAATGGTCGTGCACCTTTCTTGTCGATTTTTAGCCCCTTTGTGGCACTTTCCCATCTCGTTAATAACCACGTGTTTGTAACTGTCAAGATAAAGGAAATCGTTTCACAGGCTTCCTCCCTAATCTAAATATATACTTCAGATTCAAAGTGATGTACTGAAGCCGGTGAGAAACACTCCAGGGAAACCGAGGTCTCAGTTGCTATCTGGCTTCTGACAGACATTAGTGATTGTGCGCGTGGGTTATCTCCTCACGTCTGGTGCTGTCTGGGTGGCTTTGTCTGCTTCCCATTAGCCACCTCTTTGTTTGTCTCGCTCTCACGTTCCCTTCCCCGTGTCTCCCGACATCTAGATAACCGCGAGGGCTTCTGTTTCACTGAGGTCCTGACTACTCTGTGTCAGATGACATCCAGTAACAGAAACATGGTGACCAAGTCGGAGTGTTGCTGTGATGGGGGCAGGGGCTGGGGCAACAACTGTGAGCTTTGTCCACTCCCTGGGACCACCCACTTCAAGAAAATGTGCCCTCTGGGACATGGATACACCACTGATGGCAGAGGTATTCGAGAATTTCGAGTGAAATAATCCGTCTAATGAATCGAAGCCTTAAGAACAAACGGCATCGAGTTCCCAAGTAACCGCTCTGTCACTTTAACGCTTTAGCAATGAGACACGAAAGCAGGTACTCTTACAAAGATGCTGACGCTATTCTGTATTTCACTTTGTTAACATGAACGCTTCTGTTCAGATATTGACGAGTGCCGTGTGATCGGGAACTTGTGCAAGCACGGCCAGTGTGTCAACACTATTGGCTCGTACAACTGTGTCTGCAAACCCGGCTACACTACAGACATCACTGGCTCTCAGTGTGTGGGTAAGCTTACAGTTCACAGCCATCTCACTTCATTTTATGGACTGTTTTCTTGCCGTGCCAACCTCTTGTTTACGTTCCTGCCACCTTGGTAAGGGCTAAAACCACACGGGTAGATAGCTCACACACGCACCTGAGAAATACAGCCCGAGTCTGCTGATCTCATCATCGGCTCTTATGGAATACTGTATTTGTCGAAAAGATCAAGCAGTGTCTCACTGTTATGTGTCATTGTAGATGTGGATGAGTGCATACAGGCACCAAAGCCTTGTAACTTCATTTGTAAGAACACAGAGGGTGGATATCTATGTTCCTGTCCCCGTGGATACATCCTACAGGAAGATGGAAAGAGCTGCAGAGGTGACACACGCACACACAGCAAAAGAACCTCATAGCAGCTGTCCTCAACTGTTTCCAGGTTGGACCCGCAGTACTGCTGAGTAGACCTGGCCCCCTCCCAGTATAATGCTTGTTCTATTCTGGGCCGTCTGCGTGCTTGCATTTAATCACAACATGCACCCAAATCTTCTATTTATCAGGCTTGTTTTACTGCCTAAAACTAAATCCTCATCAGTGTTTATGGCTTCTCTTATCTGTATTATTCAAACTTGAGCTCCCCTACCTCCATCGTGCCCCTTTGTGCAGTGGCGCTTTTTGATATGTACAATATGTACCGCTGCACCAAGGTTATTTGAGGTAACGAAATTGAACAAAATAACTCAAAATTTGAAAAAAAACATTTTTGTTAACAAAAAAAAGTTTTTAAAAAATGCTTTAAAGAAAACAATAACTAACTGAAAATACTTTTTACACTTAAAAAATTAACTATAACTAAAGCCACAATGTAATTCTCTTTTGTCTTTGGTGTGGTTGATTTTAAAGGTACCGGTATGTATTTTGAAATTACTGCACAATCGTTAGCCGGAAGTCGTCTGGGAGTTGTGGTCCTCTTAGAGCTCTAACGCGTGTGTGTTATACATACACACACACACACACACACACACACACACACACACACACACACACACACACACACACATATATATATATCTCTCTCGCAGGTTTAATTCTTCTCAACAGGAATTCAAGACACAAATCCACTTTGGAAGTTGGCAACTTGGCAAACAAGGCATTCTAGCTTTGTTTAATTAGGGTGTGTGCATGCATTCATGCATCTAACTTTTAGAAGCGGTGTTATGCAGCACTGCACGTATTGTAATTCAAATTTTTCTGACACAAAACACAACAAAACTAATAGCATCAATAAAATAAACCCAAAGGAAAAAAAACTAAAACTAACAAAGCCAGCCTGAAAAATACTTAAAACTAACTCAGTACAAAAAATAAAACTCACTAAAACTAACTGGATTTAAAATTCCAAAACGATAATCGCCATGGGCCGTCGAGCAAGGCGTGAAATGGTTTTCCCATGATAAATCACTGACCTTTGTATGGAAAATTTACACCCTCTTCTGGGGAAGGGTGTTTAGATCTTTAAGGATTATGCTACTAAACAAATTGAGAGGTCATCGTCATCAAGGAAGATTGACATTTTCATTGATCGATGAGCTGAGGAGCTAATGTTCACTCGTTGTTGGCACTATCCAAGCTTGGACCGCCACTGCCCCTTTTTTCTGCCGTCAGGTTCATTTGCAGTTCACTTGTAGGTCACTGACTGTAGATGGACTGGAATTTGACTCCGACAAATGAGAAGCTCCCCCATACAGTTGTGCGTGCAATCATCTCACACTAGTCTTTAACGACGATGATGTCATGTCTCCCGCTTCCTTTCCAGACTTGGATGAGTGCTCGACAAAACAGCACAACTGCCAATTCTTGTGTGTCAACACCATCGGCGGCTTCACCTGCAAGTGTCCCCCCGGCTTTACCCAGCATCACACTGCCTGTATCGGTAAATGAACACAAGCAGAACATGAATTGACTTCCACATGTAAATATTTCTGTCCTCGGAAGTGCTCTTGTGTCTGTGTATACCTTAAAGGGATGAGCCGGATAAACATGTTGAGTCATGAGGCGCTCGTGACTTCCTGTAGCCCATACGCACATGTCGTCTCCCTTCCCTGCGTCACTTGTATCCTCAAGCCTGCTTCGTCATCGTCTTCAGTGAACTCTCTTTGATGTCACACTTATCTTATTAGACTATACTCATTTGTAGTAGCGCAGCGTCGGGAGTCTTTGTTATGGAACTCAGCAATGGATTGTCATGACAACCACAAGCTTTTTTCCAGACCATAAAGCAGCTCCCATGACCTCATATCCATCCAGAGGCAAAGAGCTCTCAGTGCCAAGTATACGATGGAATAGCCGATGACAGCGTATGACACATACATAGTAGTGTGTTCCTAATTTGTCAACAAAATTGTTGGAGAAACTGGTAGTCCACAACACACCTGTTTCTGAACATTAGCGGGAGTTGCTCATAGGCTAACCCCAATTACGGAAATCAACACTTTTCATGGCCTACTTGAAGCACTATAAATAGTTCTTCATAATTTAGAGCCACTCGTTCTTCACAATCAAGGTTTACTACACAGTCACTGGTTCTCGCATGCACATAATAAGATGTTGATGATGGTCTGAGGTTCAAACTTTCTATAACTTTACTCTTGAAACTGACATCTCAATAATATTAACCATCAGCTGCAACATCACAACTACAGTTCGTATACGTATGTATAACAAAATCTCCCGAACACGTGGAAAAAAAATGTGTTAGGGTCGGATGAAACCAAGGTTGAACTTTATGGCCATCATTCCAAAATGTATGCTTGGCGCAAACACAACACTGCTTATCACCGACAGTGAAGCATGGCGGTGGCAGCATCCGGCTTGCTTTTCTCCAGCTGCATCTGGAGCCTTTGTCAAGGTGGAAGGAATTATGAACGGTTCAAAACCTTCAGTCTTCTACCAGAAAGCAAAAAAAAAAAAAAAAACCCCAAAACAAAAACATCCTTTCTACAACATCTGAACTTTATTTGGGGTTAATGTGAGGCACTTTAAATGTTGGCAGGTGTGTACTGACTCCCATTTAACAATTGGAATGCGATTTGTCCATTTTGAACACATTCCAGTTATGAGAAGGTGTGCAAACTTGTGCAACCACATTGTTTCAGCTGCTTTTCCCCCCTTGCCCTCTCAGAAAGATTACAAATAATTGTTTTTTTTTTTCAGTTATGTTCCTTAGGTGACATTAATACTCTGAAAACATTCAGTTGTGCGTGCTAATATCAGCATCAGTGTATATCATTCACAAATTGTGACATACGGTATTATGCCGTCTGTCAAAGAGCTGAAGGGTTGATGAAATGACTGAAATCCCAACAAGATAACATATGCTGTACATGTGCTTCCATGAAAAAAAAATGTGTCCAGGTGGAGCGAATGCTGTGGCCAGTGTCTGAATATCGGGCCACCGTATTATGCTCACTTCCATTCCGTTCTATTTAGCACTTCTGTCCTATTTTGTTTTAATCCGAACCATTCCTCTTTTGAATGTGTTAGACAACAACGAATGCTCAACAGACCCGAATCTCTGTGGCGCCAATGGTGTTTGCCAGAACACTCCAGGGAGCTTCAGTTGCGACTGCCAGCGAGGATTCTCATTAGACCCCAATGGGCAGAACTGTGAAGGTCTGAAAACAGATGGCAAGCATTGTCTCAGTCCTGGCTGATCAAATACAAAAGTTTGACTCATTTTCTGATGTTTTTTTGCATCACAAAGACACTGACGAGTGTGACGGCAACCACAGGTGTCAGCATGGCTGTCAGAACTTAGTGGGTGGTTACCGCTGCAGCTGTCCACAAGGTTATCTGCAGCACTACCAGTGGAACCAGTGTGTGGGTAAGCAAAACACTGGTTCGTTCTTTTGTCTTTCTCTTATCAATATACAGTAACCCCTCTCACCCCATTGCACGGTTACATTCTTGACCACCCTTGCAAAAGTGAAATCTGCAACATAGAAATACCCTATTTAAATACTGCCCTTTTTTAAAGGTCATAAACATACCTTTGAAGTAAACATTTAAAAGCGAGAAAGTAAGGGCAGTGAATAACACAAAAATATTGGACAAACGTTATGACAGGGTACCTATCCTTCTGTTTACAGTAAATGTTGGCTTTCCCAAACAAACACTTTCACAATCAACTCTCACAATAAACATCAATAGTTATACGCATGGAGCTGTACATCACAAAATGAACCTGCAGCCTTGAAATACTTCCTGTTTTCACTCTCACTCTTCTTTGAAATTTACAGTGTTTAAACATGAGACTGTGCTAACATCTAGTGGCCCAAAATAGAATTACACCCAAAACAACTACCCGCATTTTCTGCACTATAAGGCGCTTCAGATTATAAGGCGCTCCTTCAATGAATGGCCTATTTTAAAACTGTTTTCCTAGATAGGGCGCACTGCATTTTAAGGCGCATACAATAGTGGCTGCTTTTGCGCTATGCATCCACTAGATGAGCCTACTGTATAGGAAATACAATACAATACAGTGTAGTGACTCCTATGTACATAATTCACCACCAACTGCAAACGTGTGAATGTAATGTTTTCATATGCTTGTCAGAGAGCAGCTTTATTTTTAAAGCCCTCACAACCACTGCAGCTGTAACGATGAGAACTGGTCACAAACACGGACATGAAACAGATAAATACAAATGGCATTAAAAACAATAAATAAAGACAAAACTTATGAAGACAATTGATTCAACAAAAAGGCTCACCTACACAAGGAGCTAAATATCCTTTGAAGTCTTGCTTGTTTCCTTCTTCGTTTAGTCAGTAGTTAACTATGCTTGTTGTATTATCTTCGTGTCGTAATGGCTGCGCGGAGCCCACAAAGTAAATGTCTGTTTGTTTGAGTGTGTGTTGGCGAATGCTCATGTCAATTAGTGTCGGGCAGAACCCTTTTGAGTTACAATTGGTTCCTGCATAGGAACTCAAAACAGGGAAACAACTCTATGGGGAATATGAAGAGAGTTACAGGCTCTTTACATTGGGTGCACTGTCGGCTATTGAGAAAATGTCATGCTTTTAGGTGTGCCTTCGAGTGCGGAAAATACGGTACTGTAAATTTGATTACTGCAAACTCGGAAATCGTACTTTTGCCCATGACATTGCACAAACTTTCGGGGGGGGGGGGGGCAAAAGACTGGTTATGAACATTTTCAGAAAGTCTGTAAAGTCATGTCGACACAGTGCTGACATTTGACTTTTTCCCACTATTGTTTGGCCCGTTTGAGTACACTGACCTCGCGCTTGTTTACTTCCCCTCAACTTCCTGTGACCCAGATGAGAACGAGTGTCAGAACAGTCAAATCTGCGGGGGAGCATCGTGCCACAACACTCTGGGGAGCTTCCGCTGCCTCTGCCCCACCGGCTTTAACTACGAACAGGCTTCCGGTGGCTGCTCAGACGTCAACGAGTGCTCCTCCACCCAGAACCCCTGCAAGTTTGGATGCTCCAACACGGATGGGGGCTACCTCTGCGGTTGTCCTACTGGGTACTACAGGGCAGGACAAGGGTATGCTGTGAAGTGAACGCCTGTGTTTAAATGCTGCCTGCTGATGTGTACCACATACAGCCTAATGGCTTTTATATTTGCTTCAGGCACTGTGTCTCAGGGTTGGCTTTTGGTGGCGGTGACCAAACTGTTGCTCAGGGAGGGGAGGAGGACGACAATGCTCTGTCTCCTGAGGCCTGCTATGAGTGCAAGATCAACGGCTACCCCAAGAAAGGGCGCCAACGGCGCAGCGCCAATTCAACACAGGGTGAACCTGTGGATGACACGCAGGTAATTCAGTCAAGCTTGATTCAGCTGCTTCGCATTTTATCAGTGTGTACGGGTGCAATCAAAGCATGAGAGATACATGATTTTTTTTTCCTAAATACAGTAATGCCTTGAGATATAAGATAAGATAACCCTTATTTGTCCCACACTGGGGAAATTTGCAGTCTACAGCAGCAAGTTTGGGGGGGGGAGTATGACAATAACTCATTCCGTGACCATGTAAAAGACTCAAAAGTAGATCAGATCGTATTTCCACACTGAAATGAATGGAGATGCTGTTAATCTGTTCCAGTCTACAACCCCTCCCATTTACCAAAAATGTGTTTGTGCAATTTAATGAGGAAAATTGGCACTCCATAATATTGTACTGTACAAATTTAAAAACAAAGAAACCATCTAGAAAACCTGATGTGTTCGAAAAAAAAGTAAAGGCATTTTTGAAATCGGCATTAAAAATATGCTTAGGGACCAATAAAGCTGTTGACCAGTGTAATTAAGTAGGAAAGAATTAAACAGTTTGTGCTTCATGATTTAATGCTCCAATCAATCATCAAAAATGTATCCACATCTTTTGCAAAAGCACACAAAACAAATGATAAAAGACATAAGTACATTAACTCCCACCCAGAAGCAGTCTGTAGACTGTTGGACACGTGTGGCTTAAAGTCAGCGCATTTCCAAAGAACGTGAAATACAGAGCATGGCTTCCGAGGCAAGGATGAGCAAATAGTGGACTGAGGAAAAAGAAAGAAAAATTCAATTCATTGTGCAGCTCCTTCTGGTGTGCTTGCCTTTACCAGCGAGAGGCAGTATTACAATACAATCATAAAGACACAAACAAAGAAGAATAGACTCTTCTTTCTACAACTGCTGGAGGTGACTCAGTAAGACACTGTAATGTTCGTCCTTTTATAGAGGATTAAGAATACATGCCTATGAGTATTATATTGTCTGTCCGTATGTGTTGCGTGACCATTTGTGTTCAAATATCCGTTGCTTTTAAAACGGCGATGATCAATGCTAACGTTAGCATGTCTTTGTCGCTTTGCAATGTGTGTTAGTATTAAAGGAAGTGGTCTTTTCTAGAGCAAAGCTATGTTATATTAAAATTGTGTGTTTTATGTCTAGTGTGACATCATCTGGGAGTGCCATTAAACGGCTTGAAGCCTCTTTTTTGATCCATGTTTACTTTGCAGATTTCTGACAATGAGATGATCAGTCTGGCCAGTATGGACATCGAGGACACCCTGCACCTCCACCTAAACATCAGTGACCTGAGCAACCGCGACCATATCCTCGAATTCATCCCGGCACTGACCGCCTTGACCGATCACGTGCGCTACAACATCGACTACGGAAACGAAGCGGGCTACTTCAAGATCAACCAGAGGGAGGGCGTGAGCTACCTGCATCTGAGCAAGAAGAAGGCCCACACTCCGGGCGCGTACGACCTTCAGATCAGTAGCATCCCGCTGTACAGGAAGAAGGAGCTGACGGCGCTGGAGGACCGACATGATAAAGACTACCTCACAGGGCAACTGGGGGACATCCTGAAGATGAGGGTGCAGATCATCCTGCATTAACCAGCACAAGCCTGTGACGGGCAGAGGTTGATGATCCACAAGAAGCTAAACATCTCCAACTCTGGGTCAGTGTTGGGGCTGGGGGGGATCATTTTTGTTTTCCCCAACAGGGAGATGGACTTGCCACCAAAGAGACAAGGAAGAGGGGGATGGGCTAGGGGCGGGCAAGAGGGAGGTGGGAGGGGGGTTTACAGCGTTTGTTTGCCAAAGATGATTCTACATATCATAGATACAATTTCTGTGAGGAAAAAAAAATGCTGGCTTGAAAGCTCGCTGTCAAATGAACACATTGCGTTTAAGAAGTGTGTAAAACACCATTGGAAATGTGTTTCAGAATTATTGGTTTGCATGTTGTATGATATGTGGAATCAGTGCCACTTTGGAAGGCATAAGGACAACCGGAAACTCTCATGGTTGTTTTTGTTTGTTTGTTTTTGTACAACTGTGGCAGAGTGGAAGAAAAGGATGTCCCATTAGTCTGACATGAATTCATTTCCTCCCCTCAGGTAAGTGACTGACCAAACCCGGACACAACACATTTCTGCCTTCGCAAAGCTGTCGAATCGTGACGAGAACAGTTAGGAGAGGAAAGGGAGCCACTAAGGACTATTGAGATGTAATCGTGTCTGGCTTGAACGACTCCTACCGCGTATTTAAACAATGCTTGTCCATCTCTTTCTATGGATCATTCATATTTACTGGTGCTAGCAACACAACCACATAGCTTTTGAAATGCACTGTACTACCATACCAAATTCTGATATTCCGTCAGCCACTCCAATTTCATGTCTGCTATCTTCCCCGAAGCTGACCGCTCTCTTCTTATATTTCATGTAAATTGTGTTTATACTGTAATAATCGATGTCACTTTTAATCTATGATGCCTTTGTAAACTAGAGGAAGCCCTTGGAATACGGGGGTTTGTAATGGTGCTTATAATGACCAACTACTTTCTTTGTTAACTGTATACATTCACATATCTGTACACAGACATACACATTCACACACCTTTGACATTCGTGATGGCAAATCTGGACCTTACTGATCATGCACTGAGGCCTTCACGGCCACACAATTCTCTCACACGTACAATCAGTGCCGCATTACCACAGGCCAGCCTGACACCAGTCTGTGTTTTTGTTCACATCAGTGAGGGTTTAGTTGAACGTTCACAATAAAAAACATTCTTTTGGTGTATATCTGATTGCTACTTGCCCCTTCATCACTTCCTGTTTCTTCCGTATCCTGCACCTTATTTCCAGGTGGTGGTTTCTGGCATGAGCAACATGTGTGACCGCAACGGGTGGCAAAAATGCCACATTGTGTTAATTATTGCAGAGAGGGATGGCTTTTGTATAGAGGATTTGTGACCCCTTGTGGAGCTGCCCTCTGTAGGAGTACAAGGAAAGATGCATGTTGACGCAGGCAATGTCCAAATCTATAGATTGCAGCCTCCGAAGGCCACATGATGTCACTACTGGAAAGAGTCGACCACACGTGGTTCCCAAATTCCACAAAGGCTGCGTCCTTTGACCCCTCCTGATGAAGCCCCCGGTGTACATTACCTATGGTGAATTTGAACACCACGTGCGATGGGAGTCGTGACAGAAATGACGTCATGCGGCCTAAACAGATTCTGCTGATTTAGTACGTCAAAAATAAATAAATAAATAAAAAAACACATTCCTTCCCATCCTCAATACAAATGAAGAGGTTGGTCATTAAATAATACTAACCTTAGTCATGGCACAAACAAATTGATAGCACAACTCATCAATAGGTGAAATAATTACAACAGAGAAAAAGAACTAAAGTATGTATTTTTTTGTACTGCCTCTGAACTTTGTAATACTCTGCCCCCATGTGGAGAAACGCAACATTGTTAAAATAAAAGGGCAAATCAGACTGATATTTAAATATTTATTAACAAGTTCAAAACAGTGACCTCTAAACTCCCAACTTTAAAACATTCAACATTCAGGGCTTCAGTTGCTTCCAGTTGATCCGAAACCTCCTGCCCCGCGCTCAGTGTCATCGAGTTTCTGAAAAAGACATTTTCATGTAATCATTTATGTCAGTTAGATGAAAAACACACACTTAAACATGTTTGAAGAAGGGTTCTTTGGCTTCTTACCTCCTGTTCAACTAATTCTGGGTAGACGATTCTCTCGCACACCAGCTGAGCAACCCGATCACCTTTTTTAACTACAAGTTTGGAAAAACAAAGTACATCGTGTTGGAAGTAGAAGGGATTTGAAAATCCTTCAACCTATACTCAATTGAATACAAAAGACAAATTGTTTCACGTTGAAACTGATTAAATGCAGTATATTCGTTTTTCTTTTTTGATGCCTTTAATACATTTCTGGGGGGAGGGGGGGGGTGGATCAGAGCAGTTAAGTTAAGGAAAGATTCAACAAATATTTGGAACATTCCACAGGTGAATATGTCGATTGGAAATCAGTGATGTCATTGTTAGTTGTCAAAGGGAGAATCCCCAAAAGGGTCACAAGGAGAAAGGCTGAGTCATGGTTAAAAGTTAACCAAGTTATGAAACAACTGCATAAGCAAATAAATATCTTATGAAGGATTTACAAATTATCATATTTTGATTTATTAAAGTTCTGCAAATTCCAAGAAACAGTGGACTCAATTCATTTGAAAATCCCAAATAAATTCAAATGATTATTGACAAAAGAAAGCCGATCAGAGGTCAGTAACTTACCTTTGAATTTCTCTTTGCCGAAGTTAAATAGGACAACACCAACATTTCCTCTGTAGTCTTCATCAACAACTCCAGCTAAGAATACATAGGGGGGAGTTTTATTTTATTTTTTAAAAATCAAACTGATGAAGTCAGTTATAGTCCAATTTAATTTTTTTTTTTGCGAAGGAAAAACAGGTATGATGTTCATGTCAGCCGTGTAGAAAAATGGAGGAATCTGACATTCAACTCACCCCCAACATCGATAAAGTGCTTTGCTGCGAGTCCAGATCTTGGTGCTGAAAGTACAGAAAAATTACTGCCGAACAAGTTACTCTCTTTTTGTGGAGAAAAACGGTTGAGCTGGGTTTTATTAGATTTTTTCTTCTTTTTTTATGCACTCATGTATGTGTGGAAAAATAACTCACCCACTCTGCCATAACAGCCATGTGGTACTGCTATCTGGATGTCAGTTTTCACTACGGCCTTGTCCATAGGGTCAATTGAATAATCATATGCACTGTATTAAAAAAAAGAAAAAAAGTTACTTTTATTTAATATGATTTGATTTTACTATCCTTTTAGCTTCTTCTCCGCTACTAGTTTGATAAACGCGTGCTCAAACTATTCAAGGATAAAGAATCTCCGCATAGCTTGTTTCCACAAATGCTATGGTTTAGTTTATGTGCACAAAACAGACCTATGAAATTATTAGTATTTTTAAATTGCTATTTCCAAAGTGATTGACTTCACCGACTTGTAAGAGTTTCACCACAAATGCGCTTGAGTTATTTATGCATCCTTTGAGGTCATCTGAGAAAAATGAAATTAATAGAAATGTAGAAGTAACCTGTAGAGGTCATATCCAGCCGCTTTTGTGGAGCCTCTGGTGGGTGTCGTGGCATGTTCTGAAAGTTTGGCGAAGCGAAGAACGGATCTCTCCTCGGCAGGGTTGCCTCTGCGCCTTTTTAATGGGGAAACTTCACAAGCATCTGCGATCTCTAGGACGGGCATGTTGGCAAGATTAAAATCGATAAAACGCCAAAAAGAAACTGAAAATAAAAAACAAGAATAACAGAAGAGAATTTTCTTGACCCCTGCAGTGAAGAAAACACTAGAGTGAATGAGTCTTCCCGGCTCTTTGTACAAAAATCGCGGGCTTGACGTTAGCCCCGCCTCCAAAACATGCATTTTTTACATTTGTTCGACTAATAAGGGACTATACGAATGAAAACTGCTTGATATCAAACATTAACACGTTTAAAATACGTAAATGTGCATTTTAATAAAAAATACAAAGATGAACGCGTCTTTTTAATAACATAACAGGAAATACGTCACGATTAAGTAAGACACCCAAAACACGCGTCACTGTCATCCCGCGAGAGTTCTTCGATTTAACACTTCGACACAGAACAGACGAGAAATGAATATAACGTTGCTTTCGCGCTATAGCATAATAATCCAGGTGCATTGTTGTTGTTGTCTACGTGTTCACAATACAGATATCCATTATTTTCAACACATTTTTCACCCAAATGCAAATAACGCTAATGTCAAAGCTACGCATAAGGTATCTATCGTCGTCTGGTTCTTGCCTTTGTTTCGCTTGATCATCCGAGAGTGAAAATGTCTCCTTAAAACACTCGCACAGCACAGGTTCCTGAGAGAGTATGCACACAATGATGTTAATGCCATGCTAGTGTCTGTCTACTAACGATCATGGGGCATTATAGACGTGTATAACCAGCCTTTAAGGTCTCAAGGACGTCGCCCCCACCGCCATATTGGATGTGGTTGGTGAGGAGTGAGGACGCCTCATTCGTTTGCCGCTTGGACATGGACCAACCACAGAGGTGATAAAAGTCCTCACACTCTGCATTTATAAGATGAAGCATGAATATGTGTGTAAGCAGATATTGAAAGAAAATAATAATGATTATGATGCCGATAGAATAATAATTTAACGGGCAGGAAGCTGTTTTCTACGATTGAATTTTTGCCAAAGCACCTGGTTCACACTCCTTACCAGTAGACGGCGGTAATGCACCTGAATGTTTCTTGCCAACCGCCATAAAACTCCGCAAGAAGAGGAATATGTTTGAGGAATAAGCAAACCCCCTCAAGATCTCTAGTAGTGATGGGAATTCCGGCTCTTTTTAGAGAGCCGGTTCTTTTGGCTCGGCTCACTAAAAAGAGCCGGCTCTTTCGGCTCCCAAATGGCTCCTCAGTTTTTTTGTTGCTTAAATTAGTTTAATACCAAAAATAATGTAAAATTATGTGTAAAATTAATTACGAATGTAAAAAATATCCAGTATATCAAATATTTATTATTTATATGGCTTTATTTATATTCTTCTGAACATACTCAACATGGCGTACAACATGGAGTGCTACAAAAAAATAAATTACAAAGTACAAAAACAAAGACCCATCTCAAAAAAAGGTCAACAAAAAGTTCCAATCTCTGATTGTGCATATTTATAAGTGTTTAAATATTTACAGTAAAACAACATAAGTAAGCTTTGATTACCAAACAACAAATGATAAATTAATATTTGATATTGGACATTTTAACCTTGCACAGTCTACACGCTGCCTTTGAACTATCAATTAAGTTGAAATCAGTCCAAATTTCACTGCGTTTCCTATCCATTTTCTCACCTTTCCACTTTCCACCGTGTAGTTTTTTCTCTGTACTCAAGCGCTATCGAGCACAGATCTTGACCAATCACGTGCGGCTTTAACCGAAAGGGGGAAAAAAACAGGAGGAAAAAAAAAGTCGGCTCCCATTAAAGCGGCTCCCTCTTAGGAGCCGGCTCATGTCGTTCACTTCAAAGAGCCGGCTCTAAGAGCCGGCTCGTTCGCGAACGACACATCACTAATCTCTAGGTATACGTGTCTAAAAAATGGAAAAAAAGTAATGCATTTTGTTTGATAAATCTTCTGGTACTAATGTCAAAATATCATGTTCATTGTTGTGAATTCCGTGGAAGAAAGCCACACTTTACTGTCTTTTATTACGAATTAAATTAGCTTTATTAAGTATTCTAACAAAAAACGGCCAAAAACAATCGAGTAATTTGCAGTAATTTAAAGTTGTTTATTTAATCTTTTATGCCTCTAACATGTTGTAGCATAACTTAAATCATGACATTTGAAACGTCCTGTTTGAAATTATCCAACTATTACTCTTCATTTTATCACAATAATAATAATAATAATACTATTTATAAATATATATATACACACACATATATATATATATATATATATATGTATATATATATTTTTTTTTTAAGCGCCTTTCAAAACACTCAAGGACACCTTACAATGCTTAATATGCAGTTCACTGTATCTCTTAGCAAACGGTATTAAATGACAGACAAAATCAAAAACAGCTAATTTTATTTGATTTTAAAATGATTTTTTTTCTCAAGTACTCACAACAGTACACTTAAATGGAAAGACATTCGATTGCATACATTCAGAATGATTATGAAACAATGGTTATCTAAACAAAACCTTAAATATATCTAAACTAAAATAAAATATGTCGTGGGTAAGCTTAACAACACAAGATTTTACATTTTTATTTTAAAACATAAAATAAGGTTACCTATTATTATCACAGTTCATGCTCTTAAATCATTGATGAAATGTTGTTTTATTGCCAAAAATACAGATTAATGATATTGGATTTGTACTATATACATTTATTTCACAGTAACAGGTCCTGGGTCCACCATACCTGCATGTACAGTTTACTTGAAGGGATCTGACTAGTTGCAGGATGTTCGATGTGTGCATCTTATGCATTTAAAACAATCCATAAGCGTCCATTATTAATATTGTGACCCCAGAAAGAGACAGAAAAGTATTTCCTTGTAGTGGCATGAGGGTTGCTTCCCGCTGATTAGTAACCCCACTACTTTGCTTCACATCTAAAAGTTCTGGAGCGGTCCTTGAACGTGGGATTATTTCAGCCGAAGCTTTCATTCCAAGCACGCACATTCGTGGGTAAGGACCTCACGAGTAGAAGGTAAGCACACTCTTGTGGTTGCCTCTGATGAGGATGGTGGGTGGGAGGTCCTTGGTCAGAATGTCCAACCAGGCCATGTAGAGGAAGTCAGAGATGGTTTCCTTTCGTGCGATAGGCATGCTCCTGCACGGGGGTCAGAGACTCTGAGTCAGATTTTTTAACAGATGACTTCATGTGGTTGTTACAGTGCTAAAACCGTTGAACTTACACCACAATCAGGTTGGCTGATTTGGAGTTCTCCTGAAGCAGTTCATTCAGTCGAACCTGCAGATTGGTCTGTAAAGCAGAAGCGGTTTTGGTCCTTAATGACTTTCAACAATTCCTGGGTGCACTGTACAGTAACAAGATATCTGTTTTTTATGCACTCCTGTAAGAGCAGGTGCCAGTGTCCCAATTTGCATAGTTTTGCGTTCTTTCTGTTCTATTTAATACGTAGGAGTGATGCAATTTTGAAATTATTTCAACCAGGGGTGTCAAACATAGGCCCAGAGAGAGAGAGAGAGAGAGAGAGAGAGAGAGAGAGAGAGAGAGAGCGATTAAGTGAGTGTGTGTGCGCAAATGAACGGCAATTCCAAATGTAAATGCTGTTGCTAATTTTGTCCACCCGAGGGCGCTTTGACAACCACTTAAATGAGTTTGACGCCTGATATTGATGCACTTGTGAAGGCTAAAAGATGCCAAATTTCAGGCGTGAACTAACCCCACTTCATATAGAGTGCTGTGCCATCTTGATTGTTAGGAGTACAGTTCTGTGAAATAAATATCTACTGTTGGTTACTGTGTTTTTTTTCATACACTGCCACAACTTTTATGTGTTTTTATGTAAAGGCATGAGGACAAGTGCACCGTCTTTCTGAAAGTTCCTACTTTAGTTTGTATGGTGTGATGAGTAAGTCGAGGTTGTCAAGATTTCCAGAAGCTTGTAGAAATGTATGTCAAATCAAGATGATTTTGAGAAACGCAGTCAGTCTTTTAAATCTAAAACCATCCTGCAAATTCTCCAATTCAAGACAATGCAATCATGCGCGTGTTCATTTACCTTCTCCTCAAATTCATCCAACTCATCATCGGTAATCTTCCAAGGCTGTGTTTTCCGCATGGCTTCAACCTGCGTGCTTTCTTTGGTCCTCTCATGAAGGCGGAAAGGTTCGATCATGTCATCCAACTTCTTCAAGCTGAGAACATACGAATAAGAACATGAGGCACCTTGGTCACGCACTGGACCAAGGAGATTTTCCAACACATACCTTTCGTTACGGGGTTTGACATGGATGTCATCGATGACTATGATGTCAGTGCAATTAATTCGGAATTTCTGCAGGAGCGACTTCATCCTACAAGACAGAAAAGGCACATGATTAACTGTTAATTGTATGTTTATTCACCGCCCAGGAACATCTCCTCTAATTTCATCCCATCGCCCTCGGGACACCACATCGACAGTTAATCAAACCCATGCTCGTTAGACTATAATTTATAGTGAAACAATTAGCTGATTTCCCTCACTCCTGTTTATCCAGCTCGCTGCGTCCGGGCTGCCCTGCAATGAAGATCCTCATTTTGCAGTCTTTCCACTTCTTCCTGGTCGTGAGGATGTATGGCAGCAGCAGCGTGAGACCTGAGAGAAAGGCAGGAATAACAATGATACAAGTTGCTTTTATTGTATGGATTATTATGATTTACATTTTGAAATTTGTGGTAAGTTGGTGCTCTTTTTGCATGGAAAATGATGCAACTTCAACATGAGAGCCAGCTTGTAGACAGGGGATTTGTGCTGGTGTGGCTGCTTTAGAGCGCCTCGTTGTTGTGGCGGGAATTAGCACTAAGGTGACCAGGTGGGATATTCTCCCGCCACCAGAGGCTTTAAGCAGATTCGTCTTTGCGTTTTAAACGTCATCATGTGTTATCATAAGCAAGATGTCAGCCAATGTATCCATTTTTCAGTGGGGCGTGGTTTCACGCATTCGGCCACAGCGTTCGAAAACAGCTTGCTTTCTCAAGATTGTGAAACCTCATCTTCAATATATACTTGGCGCTTCTTTCAGCCATTCAAATTTGGCAGTGTTGGAATAACCTCACTGTGGTGTGTGAAAGACATTTGCAGTCACTTGGAGTTTGAACATAATCTGTTTCTGGGCACTGCACCGTCTTAAGTTTTTGTGTAACTTTTGAGCCAACATATTTTTATTCTTATTGATTCTGCTCACGCAATCGGGAATCATTGTATAATTTTGTCAAAATGCAAAATTAACTCAATAGAAAAAAAAAAAGCAAAATTAAAAGTCACCCATCCTTAGTACTTCCGAATTGAGTTCTTCACAAATAACACCGGTCCATCAACAATCGAGTTAACTCTGATATGATAAGATGTGGAGTCCTTCCAATTTGTTGTCCTGAAGTGATGCGATTTGCACCTGCAAGACTGCTGCAAATATTCTGTAGCTCTTTATTAACTGCAGGAATAAACAACACAAGCGTCACTCACCTCCATCGTCAAAGAGCCACCACACGTCAAGAGTTCCTTTGGGCTGTTTGGTCTTAAACTGAGCACTGGCCTGCACCAGCTTCTCATTCATCTTGGCAACCTGTGGTGGCGGGGGGCCGCATACCGACACTGTGGGGGAGACAAACGATTGGAAGCATGAGAGTTTGATGAGAGGAGGCATTGTAAATCACCAAGCGAATGCGCAGAAGGAAGACGGAGAAGGAAATGACTGCCTCAGCAGGGAGAGATGTCCTTTACATCCAATGTAATTCCACAGAGGCAGGATGCCGATTCGATACAAACAAGACACTTGTCATCACAGGTGGCGAATGTACTCACACTTTGTACTTTAGTACAAGTATAGATACAGCGACTTTTTTTTTTTTTTAATTCAGATTAAACGGAGAATTTTTGAACGCCAGAATGTGAATCAATCAACCGCAGTTGACTTTACAACTCTTAGTTTAAGTCTTCTTCAAATCGTTGTCAGCTGAGGAAGTTGAAAAAAGTTACTTTGACAAAATAAGCAGTAAAACGTCCGGATATCTGTTTTGAAAGGCAGTGAAAGAAAAGCGTAAACTTCGACAGATGTAAATAAATACGGTCACAAAATAGTTGTACTTGGTTCTACCACTGCTTGTCATTTTAGGGAGATGCAGCCCTGTGTGTGCCCATCTGTGTGTGTATGTATAGTAGTGCTTCTCAATTATACCTGTACATACTGGTGTATATAGATGCTGGAACAAATATTGGATTACTCCCTCGACAAATCTTTTAGTTCACTTATATCCTAATGGAATTGTGGAGAAGTTTCCAAAAAGGGACAGAAAGACATTGCTTCCATTTGGCAAATGCTCTTCAAAGCCAAGACCGGAGATTTAAAGTCGTGTTTTGAAGGATTTATCACTTGATACGACCTTTGCGAATAGAGTGCATTAAACCTTACCTCGGGTGGTGAGCACTTGCTGAGAGGATTTTCTGGACTTCCTGAACAATCCTTTGGCTTTGACTCCGTTTGACATGAAATCACTCTCCAGCGCCTGTTGCTCTTTTGCTGATTTTAGCATTTCCTCTGAAGAAAACATTTACGATACATTTATGCAGTATATGGCTATTAATCTTGCTATTGCCATATTGTTACATTTTGTTGAACTGCAATGGACATTGCTGAAAGATGTCTTTTATAATGATGCAGTATTTTGCAGTACAATTCCACACTGCTGCAAACTACACCTACAATAATGCACTTATAGATAGATAGATATATGTAGCTAGCTAGCAAGCAGCGAACTTTGTTAGTCTTACAATAAGTACATTGCCCCAAAGGGTGCTCCTTGAGTCTGATATAAATGAGATCTATTAAGCTACATCTGACTTTCATACTGACCTTCTGCTTCAACAATATGAGAAACATCAAGTCCCTGGTCCATCCTCAAGATCACTGTGCCATATTCAAAGTCAAAGGCATCACTGTCAGAAAAAAAAAAAAACTGTTTAATGCAAGTAAAAGTTCTGTTTTATTTCTTCATAACAACTGTGTGGGAGTTATGTGAGGATTTATGTTAATAACTTACTGCAGCACTCCCACATAACTCTGGACTGCTTCTGAACCTGAAGTCTTCCAGTTTCTTTTGAAGCCTATCATTAGTGTGTTGGGCTTCATGCGGCCAAGACCTGAGGCCTGTCAACATGTCAACAAATAGACCTGCATTAGCTCAGCGGACCTGCACTTTGACCACACACGCACTCAATTTGTGGACCAAACATGACACCACAATTATAGTCGAGACTGGAAAGATCATTTTCGTAGGTTTTGTCGTTCCTCTTTCTGATCCACATTTTCTTGGGTCAATTATGAATTGTTCAGCATCACACCTGTAGGTAAATTATCTTGAAAACAAGCTTGTCGTGGTATTTTTCATAAATCTTCTGTTTTCTGCCCATTGTTCAGAGTCATGTGAGAGGCAGCGACTAACCCGATTGACTAAGTGAAAGGGGGCAAGCACACCGAAATGGTCAAGAAAAATATGATTGTTTTTATTTGGATTCGGCAGCAAACATAATGAAGTCTGTTCCCATATATTATCCGGTATTTATTTAGGATAGAACTGAGCCCTAAATATGAATGGATCCCAATGAGCTGTTAGCAAGGGTTACAAAGCAAAGAAAACTAATACGATAGTATTTATGGATAGCCATTCGTAAAGGTGAGCATTATGGCCGCATCAGTAGAAGACTCCATAATCGGTTTGAATCAGCCAGGAACCGTTGGCTTAAATGAATCGATTGTAGGGCTGTGGATCGGCTATCGTGACCCAAGGAGTTGGTTGGCTGAGGCTTTACAGTTTTCTTCTCTTTCTTTGTCCATGTGTACAATTAAATACATTGAAATGGTACTTTGTTGCTGTTTAATTTTACGGTGCCATAAATCAACAATGTTTTGGGATTAGGGTGTAAAATATTGTAAACATTTCATTTTATAGAATTGCATTCTTGACAATTAACTTTGACATCAACAAATGTTGACAATCATATTGTTGCCACACCATCTCAATTGTGCATCACTCCTAAACTCAAATGAATTGAAGTAAACCATTGCACCCTGAAAAAAATATTTTGGAGGCAAATCATAACCCGTGCATCGAACTATATCGAGTATTGAATCGGGCTCATGCCAGAGAGTCCTAACTTTTTCCGTTAACTTAGGAGACCACAGTATTTGAAAACAAATAAAAGGACCAAAAAGTTCCCCAAAGAAAGTTGTGTGGCCGGGCTGTTTTACTGCCACAAGTTAAAAGCAGATCAATCTGCACATCCTGTGTCTCGGGGCCCTCATCCAGAACAGTGTTAATCAATTCTAGCTTTTAAAGTGACGCACTGTTTGAAGTCAGACATCCTGACAATGAAAAGCCTTATCTGAGGTGTGATAGTGGAAGCCATAAGATTGTGTTCCTGCTTCTCATTAACTCATCTTGCCAGCTCCTCCAGAGCATAGCAATAGATACTCGGTGTATCTCTGAGGGACAACAATGGTCAATAAAAATGGCTTCTGCTATGTATACATTTCATTCTCCAGTTATACATTAACAAAATGGATTTTTCTGGGTCAGTTGGTTTGTTTTTTTGTTTTTTTTGTGTCACCTTATTATACTGACCTGCAGTAGTGTTTCCACTCCTTCCCGAAATTTATCAAATGCTACGGCGGTGTAAAATGCTTTACGTTTCGTCTTCTTCAGCCATTGCTGGTTCTTCTCTACGCCGGCGTTCATTTCTGCCAGGGTCTCTACTCTTGGACCCTGGACAGATTAAGTGGACAAAAATTGCCTTTGGTGAGCTACACAAATCTTTGCGCTTTACAACAATAAGATCTGAGAATGTGACTTTACCACAAAGACTTCACAGGTGAGACAGAGTCCATAGTTCTTCGAAAAAGAGTGAGCCAGGTCTAGCAGAGCTGGCCTGGTGCGAGTGGCCCCTGTGAGTGCCAAGATCTGAGGCCTGAAGTAAACATTAAAGCAAGCAAACACTTCTTTATTTCAAATAATGGCCACATGTTGGGATTTGAGACTAGATTTATACTCTGTGGTTCATGTGAATCATTTCCATCTTGATTTGTTTTCTTCCAAACCATGGACATGTTGTACGGCAATATGACAGCAGGAGTGTTGACTGAAATGGCTTCATTGTGAAAAAAATCGTTGAACTACACTGATCAACCATGTACCTGCTCTACCGGTTGTTAACAATTGCACATTTTTGCCTCACTGGTAACATGTTGTTGTCCACCTAGTGAGGACAAAGCTATTTCCTAATGATGCATCTAGAGGGTCTGAGATGTCAACTGCACTAGAAATAAAATTTGGTTTTACAGTTTGTCGTTTTTTTTTTTTTTTTTTTTTTTTGTCCAATTAAATTCTACCCTCTATGGGTTGTTATGTTCATCTAATCTTCCCATGGCCTTCAGAATTAGTAGTGCTGGTCCATGTAACTTCAACTACATTAACAATGGGGCAGATTCTTTAACTACTGGTAATCAGATTTCAAATGTGTCCTACGGGCCCATGTAACAAATGCATCCCACTGCTTAGAAGCATAGTCCTGTCCATGCAAATAAATGTAAATGTTTTTTCTTTTTTTTAATCTGCAAACCCTTTACCTGAAGTTTTTGACGTGATCTTCTACTCCGGTTAGAGACAAAGCATTGCTGACCGCACTGACGAACGTCACCGCTTGAGTAGATGAGCCCCAGTTCACGTCTGGAAAGGATCATGACGGGTGAGTGCCACAATACCGGAGGCCAAAGGGCAAAACAAGGCCACCATGCACACAAACAGCTCACCTGGCTTCTTGACAGTGACATAAATGTAGAGGAGGATCTCGATACCGTAAGTGAGCAGTGCCGCCCACCAGTTGATGACAAACATGACGGCACAGCACAGAAGAGCACCCAGCAGGGACAACCACATGTTGTAATATTTGTATGCTGGTCGCCAACCTGTTGAAACGTGAGCAATGTTAGCAGTTAGGTAAGACAGAAATTTAAAGTGATTAAAAAAAAAAAACAGTTTGTGGCAGAAAATTGCAAAGAAGATCAACCAAAATTAGTGCAGACTTTGGGAATAGAGAGCTTGATAAAAGTGCTTGAACAGAAATTTGGCGCGCAAACTTGGTGAGATACATGGTGAGCAGAGAGTGATGATAAGGCGGGATCTCATCAATGAGTATTTTATAAATAAACACGGACTAGTGAATTTTAGAAAGTGGAGAATATCTGGTTCCCTCAACGGGGTGCGAAAATTAATATTTGTTTACAATACTACAAATAATGTATCGTGTACATTGACAGTCAAAACAATTAAATTCTCTTCCAACAGACTGCAGGTGGTACATAATTAACCTGTGTGCTGTGAGATTACACTCCACTAAAATATGCGCATTAACAAAAGGTTAGCAAACACTGATTTATAAGTCACTCATTAACAATTTTTACCACAGATATTTCAATATTTAATATTTCTGCTTCTTCCAATTTTTTTACATTTATTTTTTGTTCACTGGCTGGCAGAAATAATATGAAATTCAAGTGCTGTTTGTGCATCATGATTGAACTGGAAGAATGTACTCCTATTGTTTTAAAACTCATTCGGTACTCACCTGGGGACTTTGCGTAGGACGCATGGAAGCAGGAGAAATTGATAAGTGCGTAAGAGGCCAAGAAGAAGTTTGAAATGATGGGTGCGATGACATTGAGATTCCCTATGGAGAAAAAAAAGATATACAAATTGGAAAACCATTCATAAAACATATCAATTTCAAGACTGCTGAATAAATATGTATTTTAGTTGTAGTTACTGCATGGCAAGAAAAAAACATGACGACAACTGAACAGACCGATGAGAATGAAGGCCACAGAAATGAGAAAGGTGAGGATGTATCCACGGAGGGGCTCGTCGTTCTTGCCGTGTCCTTTGGCAAAGAAGTGCAGGGCCTTGTAGATGTTGTCTTTGCACAGCGCCTGAGGCACAGATCAAAATGAAGAGTCAAGGGCAGTGTTGTACCTGAATCATATCCAAACAGGACCTAAAGCTGTCAAATCCTGCAAAGTAAGTTGTATGCAGTGGTGGCTTGAGAATTTAAATTCATTCCATGACCACGTTTGTAACTTAAAACATGCGTATCTCAAATCATTTTTCACCACTGAACTGAATGGAAATGCCAGTAATTCATTCCAGGCTCACTCCCTAAAACATTTAAAAATTGTCATTTGTTTAAAAAAAAAGGAAAATAGCACTCAATAATATTGTTTGATAAAAACATAGCAATACCAAAATTAAATAGAATGTAAAGATTTGTTCTTGGGTAAGTGATTTGCTTAATTTCGTTGGGCCTTCGCTGGGCAGTAAAAGAAATGAAGGCGTGCAATATGCATGATATTTTACCTTCAATGGGCGATAGGCTTACTGAAAAACTCAAAAGTCAGGTCCCTCGTTTCTCAAGGTCCCACTGTAGTTCAATATTGAGTAAATGTTTGGGAAATGACTGACCTGGAAGACTTTGGGAGCACTAACAAGAGAAGCCAGTGCGGATGAGAGCGTGGCTGAAAAAGTTCCAGCGATGATCAGGGGTCCAAAGCCTGACACCAGAGTCATCACCTGACACACATCATTAAAAAGAGCACTTCATGAGAACCCTCATACAGTATGCAAGGCTGACACTTAGTATGAGCTTTTTACCTGGAAGTTGTTCATCGCACCAAATTTGCATGTTTCCACTGCGCAGGAAGAAAAATTGTACCCGAGCTCACAGGCCGCGACAGCTGAACCTCCGCATGACACTCCGGGAGTGATGAGGTCAGTTGTGTTTCCTGTTGCATCACGCACAACGCTAGCAGCTGACCAGAGAATAAAAAAAAAACAAAAAAAAAAAAACAATTTTGTATAATTAATTTTTTATTATTTCTCATAAGGAAAATTGAATCAAAAGCAAAAGTGTAGTTTGGACTTCCTCAAGAAATGGATTGTGTTTATGCACCGACCGGTCAGCTATACATATTCAATTACTTTTTTTGTTGTTTTGTTTTTTTTTATGTTATGATGTACTTACAGACACAAAGGGCCACACCCAGGTAGGTGATACCAGTGATAAGAATAGCCAATAAGGTGCCTTTAGGAATGGCATCCTGGGGATCCTGAAAAGGAGCACAAATCTTCATTGGCCAATTTCACATTTGTAGTCCCTACAGTGACAATAAAATGATTCTAAAAAGAAGATAAAGGGTGTTGGGGAATGTCCATTTGATTGTAAGGGAAAAGTTACCCGTAAGTCGCCGGAAATGTTGGCTCCTGCCAAGATTCCGGTTGCAGCGGGGAAAAATATGGAAAACACTGAAAAGAATGACTCTCCTTGCCTGAAATCCGGTGGAAAATTCTCTAAAAAGATATTTGCTGTGAAGAAAAATAAAGAGAAAATTACATCAAATGTAATCTTGGAATAAATACACATGGGCCTGAGATATGAGTCACCCAATTTAGGATTTTTTTTGAGCCGTTATCAAGCCATTTTTATTACCGGTATTATTATTGTAATTAATTTTTTAAATGTATTTATTTATTTTTTGTTTCGAGCACAAACTTGAGATACGAGCACTGTATGGTGGTTGTGAACTCAATTTAACTAACTCCACAAATTGCAGCAGTTTGGAAAATAGTGAACAAGTCATCAAAAACACTTATCGTCACAAGATGATTAGATTCGCTTGTGTGCTGTAGCAGCTCAGCTAACTACATGCCTTTGTGGCGGCCATGTTCGCAGGGGCGATGTTCCCATCAAAGGTAATTCATGAACATTGAAATAAAGTCATACTGTGCACAATTCTCAACCGATTTCCATGAGGTGTACTCTTTTGTCAATTCCAAAACGTGTGCTATCAACACAGAACATTTGGGAAAAAAGTTCGCTAAATATTGCTACTCATGAAAGATTATTCCCAGTACACTTGTTGTAATTGTACAGTGTTATACGCAACCGAATGCAACACAACGTGCCGGCATCCATTTTTTTTCAGTTTCCTTGATGTCCACGCAGCTCAAAAGGAGCATCTCGTATCTATGTTCATATCCATGCTTACAGTAGTCGTGAAACTATTCTTCTTTGTTTGTATCCGCATGACTCTATTATACTGACCTCCGGTGTCCAAGAAATGCACACCAAAAGGAGCATCACAATGAATTGAAATGCAGCATTAAATCATGATGTGCAAACTGTTAAATTATCTACATTGTACTTAATTATGCTCTTACTCTATTTTTGTTTACAAAGTACAACATTTTAGAGTGCAATTTTCTTAATTAAATTAAATACACAAGCACAACAATTTATATCTCAAGGCACCACTGTAGTGCCCCTGCTGAAAATGTACATGCTGATAAGTCTGTAGAATTGTTTTCTTACCGTCATAATTAAATACCCCCTTGGATTTCTTGTCTGCGGTGGGAGGAATGAAGGTACCCACAAATACATTCACAATAGCTGCCAGTAGGATGATGAGAAGAACTATCTGAGCCTGTGGGTGGCAACAGGATTTGGTTGAATTTATTGCAATGAAACACCTAAACATTGCCACAATATGCCTGAAGGTTTTCAAACTAAATATTCAATGTGACGCTAACCTTGGCTTCCCATTCCATTCCGGCTACAGATATGCCCAACAGCAGCACCACTGTGATGACGCCAATGATTCTAATGTCATTTAATGGATCCACCATGAGTACATCGTGCTCCTGAAGCGAGAGAACACAATTACGTCACATATGAGCTACAGTAGCAGTCAGTTTTTGTGCCCAGGTATTTCTTTATCTCACAACTTTGTGAAATTCCTGTTTTCAAACCTCTGTAATGACTAACAGAGCCCTGTGAATGGTGCTGTTGAATCGTTTTAACTTTGAGACCAGCGTAGCTTTTGAGAAGAAGATAATGGTTGGGCTGTGAATCTTGGCTTCCCACGTCGATTTTGACGGAGAGAAATTCCAACACATTTGAAGTCAGACATGTTTTGGCACCTTATACTTGGATCGAGTACTGTCTATATTGTATGGTAAACACAGCGGATGTGTCACAGTAGGTAGTAGAAAGTGTGTTTTGGGAATGTTAGAAAAGATAATGCGGTGAGTCAGCATTGCTCATGGTGCATTTGTTAGTTGTATAGAGGGATGAGTACTGAAGTCTGTGCTAATTTTTGGTAAGGACTGATTTGGGTCGGGACTATTGAGTTGAGTATCGATGTACGAGAAATCAAAGGGCACCATTTTTCTATGTCTAAACTGATCTTTGTAATTTGTGACTGTGCTAATTTGTTAAAATCTTGCAGCTCTTTTTTCATGCCGGTCTTAAGTCTAGCGCAAAGCTCAGTCTAACTGCGCTTGGGTGGAGCTTTCTTCCTTTTGTTATTTTGTACAGACTTTGCACAGGTAAAATTGGGCATAAGGGGGGTGTTTGCCCTGTTGCGGGATGGAATGTTGCCAACTCACAGTGTTCTGCTTGACATGTTTGGGTTTTTTTTGGGGGGGGGGTTCAGAAAAAGCTTATTTTCTCTGCTTTTTGGTCAGAAACCTGTGTTCTAGTGAAACCGACCAATGTTCTACTACTGATTACTAATGGACTGAAAGCGCTAAAAAAAGAACTGTTTTCTGGTGAAAGAAGAGAGTATTTTCTTTCCTTTGGTAGACTTGGTGCTTATTTGTTCCGAACACATTCTCTGGGTCTTGAAAAAAAATTCTCTAAAACAGCTGGCAATGTGGGCAACACTGCTCTGAAACAGGCTGGGAGTGACTGAATTGAACACTGCTTTGGATTCATTAATATGCCCGCTACGCTATAGTACCCATTTATAATGGCTCCATACATAAGAGTGCTTGGCTAATTAAATTAAACATTTGTGCATTGACCAGCGGCGTTTTCATATTACCTTGAGTAAATCCACAACGGTCTCAGCAAATCCAACAACATACATGGCTACAGCCACTGCATTGGCAAAGGCAAAAATCAGGCCGATGGAACCACCAAACTCTGGCCCCAAGCTGCGAGATATCAGGTAGTACGCCCCTCCTGAAAATTACACACAAAGTAGATAAATCATCTTCATGAAGTTCATTATTTGTTATCTGATGGAGTGTTTTGACTTACCTCCCCTGACCACACCATTTGTGCAAATGGCTGACATGGAAAGGCCGGTGATTGTTGTCACCACACAACTAAGAGCAATAACCACTATTCCCAAACCTGAAATGTGCACAAATCATTATTTTCAAATGGACACATCCAACAGCCATACAAATCTTATCAAGCTCTTTGTTTGCAAAAATCAAACCTACAGTCACCTTTGCACACAGTCCCAAAGAGGCCGAGGCTGTAGGTTATCGTCAATTGATTTGGCTACTGCATCAGTCTTAGCAAGCTTTTCAAAACACCTTCGAACAAAAGCTGGAGCTGATCAATACATTTTTGAGCAAGGAAAATACACTCTGCCCCCAGTCCCTCTGCTTTATCTGTATTCAGTACATACATATTTACAGTACATACATATTTCTCACAAAGGTGAATATAGCCCTCACATTTTTGTTTCTATTTTATGATATCTTTCCGTGGGACTTAGGGAGCGAAAATTGCTCATTGGGCCCAGTCTGGACATTTTCACTTGGGGGTGTACGCACTTCTGTTGCCAGCAGTTTTAGCCACGAACAGCTGTGTGACGACGAGTTAATAACAGCGACCCGCCAGGCTTCTCATTCTGCCTCCACCATGTTGGTTATTGCTGTCTTGTCCTCTGAACGGGTTAATTTCTTGTGTGTTTATTGCATACTTGGCCAATGAATGTGATTCTGATTCTGATTGAAGGGGACAGTAAATGCACACAAAGCTTTAGCCTGACTACTTTACATTGTAGCAAAGTGTAATTATTCAATGTTGTCCCCTTACTATATTAGCAGCATGTCTGTCATGTTTGTAGAATGTTTTTCACACACTGGCGGAAAGTAATCCCTTTCAAACGTATTTCATGGTCCAGTCGAGACTGTTGGGAATGTTGGCTTGTCTCAGTTCGAGCTTAGGAAGTTCAATCACCGAACATTTGGGTCAAACACAAACACGGCTTATTACCACAATCAACTCGTGTTTGTTTTGTGTTGTTTTAATGGATCATTTGATCATCAGCAGGACAAACGTGATCATGTTTGTCTGTGAAATCAAACTTCCTAGTTCTGTCAAAAGCCACATAAGTGCTCAATTACCTATAAGTTTTCCATTGTATTTTTTACATAACATGCTGAGGAGACACATTTGTTTGTGATCAGTCATTCCCATCATTGCTTTTATACAATAGCTACTGTACCACAAGCACAGGTATGTAGGCCAATAGCTAAATCAACATCACTAAATTCCAATCAGGAGATGCTGAACTGGACTAATTGTTTGCAGCGGCACTAACTCACCCCAGCCAGCCTGTCCAAACACCCAGGAAAGGCGGATGAACAACATGACTCCCCAAATGTTCAGCATGCATCTCACCTGTGGACCACAAATGTCATGGGTGAGGCCCTTGATCTATCATCGTAAGATAAAACAAAGTGGCAGTGTGTCATTTACGAACGCATGTGCCTGCAGGTCTGAGGGAAGCCCTACTTGAAGCTGGTAATGATGGGGTTTTTTTTCACCTTACTGGCATGACATTTTCGTGCACAAGCATAACAAGGGCACAAGCACGTTCATGTTACTAGTGAAGCAAAACTGTACTGGAGTTAACCTCTGTGCTATTAGTTATACCTGTACTAGTGAAATATTAGATTTTAACCAGTATAATTTTGTAATGTCACTAATTGTACTACTCCAAATAGCACACCGTTGTCAACTAGTACACAGTTTAGCCTCACTAGCAACAGTTATTCTACTCGTGGGCTCTAGTTACTCGACTAGTCCGCCCCAGTTGTTGCAATAGTGCAAAGAAATGTCTTGCTGTAGTGTTTGGTCGTAGTGGAGAGAAACCACACTGGTAAGACATAGTCATTCTACCAGTTTGCAGAATTGTCATACAGTAGTGGAAAAAACAGCAGTAGTAAGACAGTTGTTCTACTAGTTCGCCCTAGCTGCTGCATTACTGTACAGGAGTGTTTGGTTGTACTGGACAAAAACGTCACCAGTATGACATATAGTTGTTCTACGAGTGCATTCTAGTCATTCTACTAGTGCACACAAGTGTCCTAAAAGTTTAAGGCTGTTGTGGAAAAAATGTCACTGGAAAGAAGACAATGGCATTCCATTACCATTTTGAAGTCATTCTACTAGTGCAGACAAATTTCATACAGTAGGTAAGGAGAGTGGTGGAAAAATGGCACCAGGAAGATATAGTCGTTCTACAAGTGCGCTGAATTGTCTTACTAGTGCGGACAAAGAGCGTTGCAGTGCATGGACAGTTCAGCGAACTAGTCGGATATTAAATAAACCTTCTAGTCATTTTCCATATACTCTGCTTCTATAAAGCAATGGCAACCTGTTACGGCACACCCTAACTTACCAGGACACCTCTGATCCAGCCGAACTTTACAACTCCTTTGCCACTGTCAAGGTGAACGGCAGACTCCACATCATCCGAGGGGGTGCCGTCGCTCCCCTCACAGTCATCCTCCACCGTGTCGGGAACAGAGATGGCTCCGTTCTGTTGGAAAGGTGTTAGAGCACAGTAGGGTCCATTTAAACCTTAATGGAGTTTGTTTTGAAGTAGAATGTGCATGTTTTTGTCGGGATCAAGATTGATCAATCATTTGTCAATCGATTATGCTGTGTATGCATGCCCTTGAGAACTAAAGAGAAAAACACAAAACTAATTTTAGCGTTCTATGAAGACAAATACAGAGCATTAAATGACTCCCCAGCATCTTGTTTAGTCTGACCTCACTCATGCGTTTAATTTCGTTGTTGTCATAACGCCAGTGTCCTTTTGAATTTGGTCAATTGGACTCTGTGCAATTTTGATTTTATACAGTTCAAAACTATGTGTCCAGGCCGTTCATCCATTAGAGAACTGTTTGTGCCATTTTTTGTTGACGGATGACCTTCCACGTTTTTGCTTTATTTCAAAGTTTGACATCAGGCAGAATTACTGAAAAAAAAAGTCCAGAAAGGCTAATATAGTCACACCTATAAAACTAAATCTCTTTTGCAATAGAAAGTGTTATAAAGGTCAAATAAAAGAAGCAGTAAAAGTCTGAAGCGTGTCAAACACTTAAATGAAGGAATAACTTCCAGTGCCTTGTTTTCATTTTCACAAGTCTTTCAACTTAATACGTGAACTGTGGTGTGGACTAGTGAGGGGAGGTCCCAATACATCGTTACTGTACTTCAGTAGATGTTACAGGTTGTCTGAGCTTTATTAGAGTATCTGACAACTTTTTTTTACATTTACTTACTACTACCTACAACTAAAAACAGGTATCTCTACTTTGTAGTCCTTACTTTGTCAAAAGAGGCTCATTGTGTTTTTTGTAACCTCTTTGGATGACATCACAAGATGTAAAAAAAAAAAAAAAAATTAAAAAAGGACATCACTAGATTGAGAGGTTAAGTGAACTGCAGTTGGAATCTTGATCGATTGCAATCTTTGTGTTTTATCAGGCAGGAAAAAAAAAGAAATAGAAGCAGCATGGAAAAACATATACCAGGGAGGAATACATGACAAAGTGTAACATGTGTTGGTATGAGCCGTGGAGGAAACCGTCCCTGGACATGTACCGCCAGACAGCCGAAGGAGCAAAGACCTCTGGAGTTTCCTCAACAACAAAATTCGAGTTCCTCAACTTCACCACATGCCAATCTTGAGCACAGTCCATGAAAACAAAAATGTTCTCTGGATGTTTAAAGAAAAAGGTGGCCAACTGCATAGTTAATTAAAGAGGCTCCACCATGTGGTGTGATACCATACTATAATAATGGACTGTTACAAGAGTCAAAACAATCGGTAAAGCAAGATCCATGGCTACATGGACTTGTTTAAGAGAATTCACAGTGACTACCTTGTGCCTGGTCGCATGCTAAACCAAAAAAAAAAAAAAAACAGCCTCTGGAATTCAAAAATGCGTAATCTAATCCGAAAAGAAATATTTAAGTCAGGTGGATTTTTTTTCCTTTGCTATTATTTGCTAATTTAATGTTTTTGTTAGTTAGTTAAATGTTAGCAAACATATGGAAACATGTTTTGTTTGCCTCTCCGGTCATTTTGCACTAGGTAGGTTCATAAATTATTTTGCGTGCAGAGAATTTACCTGTCACAGTCGGTACATTTTTCCTCTCACTTTAAAGAATTAAGGACTTAAATCAATTTTTTTTTCAACAGGAGTACAACCTGACTAGTGGCTCCCACATCTAAAATCCTTGATGAAAAATGACATATTTGATTAAAGAAGTCCATCGTCTAATCTATTGCCCACACTTCTCTTCTCATTTTGACACGTCTACTTGGAGATCTTATTAGTGGATATTTTGAACTGATATCGAAGTAGTTCCCCACGTAATGAGAGTCAAGGAGATATGCTGAGGAATAATCAAGTTGTACTGTTTTTTTTTAATCTAAGGCAGTTTTTGACAAGTTTCCACAATCTGTGGTGCGTTGTATTCACGTTAGAGTGGCCATTCCAATCAGTCAATATTTTGGCAGACTCTTTTTCAGGAAATCTTGTCACATTGCTAGTGTGACTACTTTTTTGACGTCTGGTTGTCTGTCAGGACCTTGCCATCAATTCCAAAATAAGTGTCAGAAAATGGGTTCGCTTCTCAATGTAAACGACACATATTTGTAACAAAACAGAACAGATCATGAATGAGGAATAAAGCACAAATAGATGACTCACCTTTTGAAAGACATCATGCAGCTCTTGCAGCGATGGCCGCACCGCCCGGTGACCACTCACGCTCCCCGCATTGCGATAGAAGTCGATGTTGGGTACGCGGTCTAAAGTGTCATGACCGAAGGCGCTGACCACTGAGGGCCGGACCGTCCGGTAATCGTCGTCGTTCTCGTAGACCGGCGGCCCATCCAGAGTGGAATCATAAGCGAGGTTAACGTGCTCCCCGCCGTTCGACTTGACCTTCTCCATCAGGAATGCTGAAGGATCTTTTCGGGTTTAAAGATTCAAGGGAACAACACCTGCCAAGGTTTGATGTCTTCAAGCATCCAAGAATGTTTTTGAAGAAAAGAGCCCTCTGACAACTGGTTTATCGACATATATACTCTTGAGACAAACGTCTTCCAAGAGCTCCTTCTTATATACAGACTCGAGTCGTCTACGATGGCTCACCTTTATACCCTACATCCCAGGATCATATCCCAGCTATTTCAATTATTGGCTAACTCTCAGGATCAACCCTCAGAAAACCGAACAACGGGTGTCAACTATGTCCTTGCTCCATCACAAAGGCATTGCTTAATGATTAACCAGGCCATAAAACACCAAATGAGCGATAAAGAAGCTCATTGCCTGAGCGCTGGAGAATTGATCACTAATATTATTGTCTGAAGTACAGCACATGTTGTTCAACGGTGGCACTTTATGATGCTATGGGCATTTCCTTTGACCAGAACATGTTTTGGATGAATCATTGCTGCAGGAAATTCCCATTGAGGAATCTCACATAACTAAGCAGCGCAAAGCTAAGTAGCAGCGGTAATAGAAGACTAATGATGCCTTGATGATTACTGTACTTGGATTTAGATCAGCAGCATAATGGGATGAAATACAGGTTGAAACTTCACTTAGTAAGTCTGTTACAGTATTGGCGAAATAAATGCTATTCGTCATCAGACTCTCTGCAGGAAAGTCTTTGAAGGGAAAGCAGTGGTTCGACTTGAAGTGAAGAATTAGCCATAAAATGAGAGTTAATGTGAGACCATGAATTACAGGAACATGCCCAAGGCACTTCTCTACAGCCACATGACTCCTGAATTGCCTTTAAAATACTTTTTAACAGGTAAACTTCCTTATTACTGGCACGCTCTGTGATTTATGCACTAGTGAAAGGCAGTCTAATGACTTGAAATCTGACCTTGGGGCTGCTTTGCAATGTGGAGAAGTAGTTGTCCAGCGTATGTTTTTATGTACATATCGAAAGGAAGCAATCCCTGGCAGTCAGGCTTATCAGAATTAGGTTGTAACCCTTTTCTTCAGGAATTGTACTGATTGAGTCAGGAAATTTTCCACACTCGCATCCAGGCTTTCTTTTTTTCTCTCTTCTTATCTTTGTTTTCAGCTCAGTAAAAAAGAAAGCTTATAATTTTGACTGACATTAACACAGATATAAAAATATATATATATATATATATATATATATATATTATATGATTTGTTTTACTTCACTGGGCTTGGCATTCACAATTTTGTGGCTGGTGGGTTCCT
>NW_017805824.1:3723244-3738436 GCF_001891065.2 Hippocampus comes
ACACTGCAGTCTTCTTCGTTGGACAACACCTGGTTCTTGCTGCTGCCTTCCTCCTGGATATAAAAATCCTTCAAAGTGGCAGCACCACTAGACTTTTGTGTGTGTCTGCATTAATTTACAGTCTTCAGGTCACCTCAAACAACTGTATACTCCATTTAGGACAGAGCAGTGGGTCGAGCACTCCAAATTGTATCGGCAGCAACGGCGCAGGCAGGAAATCTTCATTATATTGTTGAGGGGGCTCAGGAGACAGTACACTGCAGCGTTTTCTAAGAGGTGGTTCCTCTCACTGCAATGTGAACTAGTGAGAAGTGTACATTGCAGAGAACAAAGGAAAAATCCCTGACGTAAAATGAATGCAGTTAGTAAAAGATACCACTGCTTCAGTGCATCTCATTGACCCTGTCAGTACAGGCTGATTACTCTACTTCTGTACTGTAAAACTGCGGCAGTAACTGGGACACATTTGAAGCTTTTTTTTCAATCCTGTTCCATCTGCTGGATTTGCTGACCCAATACAAGTGGACTGTAACTGTGAATTTCAACTAATATCTCACAGCACGTGAGACATTAGTTGAATTTGTCCTGTGAATCAAATATCATTTTGTCTCTTTAAAATGGACTGTAGTTTCATTTTTTTGCTTCAATTCAATGAACATTGTGCTGCTCCTTCTCGAGTACGTGCCTTGGCCACCTGGGGGCAGTATAATATATATATATATATATATATATATATGTGTGTGTGTGTGTGTGTGTGTGAGCCTATCCCAGACCCCAAAAATGTCACGTTTGGTCAACCACTGACATTACTTTGTAGAAGAGCGCAATCAATTTTCAATGCTTTAAATTGGTCAGTAATTTGAAAAAAATAACACCTGCAGGTGGGACTGATTAATAATATGGATTTGTGAAAAAATATGAAAACTGACTCAATTGGGACATAGGAGGTTCTGGCCCAACACCAGCGATATACAGTAGAAGGTCCAATATGTTCAGTAAACAGCGGTAATATTAGCCGTCCTTCATAGAGGATAAAGAATATATGCCTGATAGGAGTGTTACAATGTCTGTATCGATATGTTGCTCCATAATTTGTCTTCAAATATCTGTTGCTTAAAAGGCCAGAACACAATGACACCAATGCTATATGTTAGCTTGTCTATTGTGTTGTGCATTGTTTGCATGAACTGAACAGACTTTTAATTTAGCGGACATTGATAATGATATGTTCAGTCCGAACATGAAATTCTGCATTGCCCCAGCCGTCTCACGTATATTTGTTCGCAGGGGGACAACATGTGCTTAGAGCGGAGAAGAGGAGGGGCTCCTGTTTCACCTCTGACAGAAAAAAAAAAAATGTTTGAACATTGTTAGTGAATTAGGTGGTCGGTGGTTGTGTTACTTTAGCTGCTACTGAATGTTCTCTTGGATGACAGTCAGCTGTAAACAATACGCTCACCAACAAGCCAACTTCCTCACTCCCCATTCTGCATGCCATCTCCTTTTTGGCTCAGTCCCAGCAGGAATTGTTTGCTTGCTTTGTTGTATACATCTTGGTGCGAACTGACCAGCTGTGTGTTTGTTTGTGCTTCTGCTACTGTTCGAGTTATGTAGTAAGTTATTGACAGCTGGCCGTGTTGCAGAGCTCTGTGTGTCTACAGACTGCTATTTGTTTCTTCCTCCATTGTTTTTGAATCTTGACTCAAAAATCACTTGTACGACACTGTTTGTGACATCGCACATTCTAGAAGCTGAATGGCTTCCGATATGCAATTTGTTATAGAAGTTAAATTTTTCCAACTTGAGCGAATGGCTGACTGTCTGAATTTTCGGTGCAAACGCATCATCCACACTGCCATCTTGTGGCATCTATCGGCAATTACAAGCCCTTTTAAGGGAGTGCGTCGATTGCACGTGAATTTTTGCTCTTGGCGACCGGGCTGCGCCATTATCCCCCACTAGTACCATGGTTCATCCAGTATATACATTGATGTTACACTGACATCTAGGCATTTATCGGCATATACATATAAATTAACCCAACCTCAGCCACTATTCTAGCTTCTATTCTATGCGCCTTATAATATGGTGCGCCTTGTATATGAAAACAGTTTTAAAATAGGAGATTCATTGAAAGTGCACCTTATACTCCAAAGCACCTTTATCGTGCGGAAAAATACGGTAATATTCTTGTGACAATCTGTAACTAGGCTCATAGAGTGGGGTGGGCCTCCCTGAGGGTGCACGGTGCGATATTGCTAGTTGTGGGGGTAAAGTGTAATTGCACTTCCACTACAGTACGAAACAGTGGCGCTCTCATTGGCAGTGTGCGCAGGGAGTATAAGCTCTAAGTCAGGTGTTACCAACTCAGGTCCTCGAGGGCCCCGATCCACAATATTTTAGATGCTTCCCTCCTCCAACGCACCTGATTCAAAGGTTCAGGATTGCTTTCATGCTTTGGCAGAGCTTGCTAATGATCTGATCATTTGAATTAGGTGTGTTGGAGGAGGAAAGCATCTACAACATTATGGATCGGAGCCCTCGACGACCTGAGTTGGTGACCCCTGCTCTAAGGTAAACCCACACCCAACAGCAGAGAGCAGCCTAAAACCTGAAGAGACACCAGGGAAAAATGTTTAACAGGGATGAAACGGAATTCATCGAGAAAATAGAAAACAACGTTGATAAGTCAAGTAGTCAAGTACAACTTTATTGTCAAATGTGCTGCAACATACAGCACAGATGAAATTTCGTCCCTCTCAACCAGACAACAAGAAGAGTATAATACTAATTAAGTTATTCTTTTTTTAAGTTGATCTATATTTATTTATTTTTGTCCTTTAATATTAGCAAGAATACCATGTTACGCATTGGTGCACTTATAACAATTTTAGAAACAAATGATACTATTCATAGTTGTGGTAGTGAGTTGAGGGGGACGTGAAATATTTTAATACCAGTACTAACATTTCTAATAATAATACATCAGAGTTTAGTTTTAAAACCTGTTTCTTCCTTACTCGTGATCGATTTTTTAGTCCAGACCCCAATTTGGGAAATCCCTCTACTAATAAGCTATTGGATAACAGAGAGTCGTCCTTGGAGAAATCAGCATTTTCAGGTCAAAGAGGTGATTAGGACTCAACTGTAATCACAGTAGATCTTAGTGTTCATTGAACACCTGTTACAAAGTGTAAGAACAAGTAGTAAGACAAATCATGAACCTTAGCTTTTACTGATTATAAATCATAAATTTTATCACTTGTGGTCTTCGGACTTCTCCAGCCTTTTGTGTTGTGATAAGATCGCAAGATACAATGGCCTTTTTATTTTTATTTTTTTAAATACAGAAGCTTTTTATGCAGCCCTTGACCGCTATAACATTTATAATTTATTAATTTGATTGAGCAACAGCAATTCTAAAAACAGAACTAAAGATGATGCTGGTGTTATTTGTACTTCATTAGAAATGATCATAACAGCTTTTATCCAAGAAAAAAAAATACATTCAAAAAAACAAATGGTTTATCAGTGGAATGGAGAGTTTTGCAGCTCCCGCAAATATTGACGCAAATTGTACCCCTCCTCAAATTCCTCAATTGACTGTGTCCTCTGAAATAGCAAGTCAAGCGAGATCTAACTACCTGGGCCCCTTTTGCTGGATCGATTAATGATTCTCTACTGCAACATGAATCGTGTTCTTAATGATCATAAAAGTATTATGTTTAATAACTGACTTGCCAATTATGAATCCTGCAAAGGGAAGTAATCCACTTCCTGTCAGATAACTTCTGTTCTCAGCCAAATGTAGGCCAGATTCCATGAAATCAAGTTGAAATAGAAAAAAAAAATTGCATTAAAAAGCCTAAAGAACAAAACTAATTAAATGCAGTTTTATTCAATCTTGAGGTTTACATTTTTAAAATCTTTTTGTGTCTTTTTAAGAATAGCTTCTCTCTCTCTCTCTCTCTCTCTCTCTCTCTCTCTCTCTCTTTAGTCATCTATGGTAAAATAAGTAATTTAACAAAGAGAGTTACAGATTGTAACTCTTTCTTTTTATTATTATTTTATTTTATCATAGTAGCTATTTTAGTGTTGTGAAATACTAATATTGAGCTGCTTATCACTAAGACATTAAAAATATAAAGAAACAGTGATGTCATTTTTGTTTGATTGATGGTCAGTCTTATCTGCAACAGCCAATCACGGTGTTACTGAAAATAAGGTTTGGTAGCCAGGCATATATCTGATGAATACGTCAATGTTTGCATGCGAGGGTCCTGCACATTTTTCAAAGTTTGGCATTCTGTAATGTTGTTGTAATGTTATTTTACGGACAACGTGTTTCTCTGTGAAGTGATATAAGCTTTGTAGTGAGTGCCTCTATGAAGAGGAAAACACCCTAAAATCCCTAATACTTGGACAATCATTCTAATATTTTCAGAGGTTGATGTGAGCATTAAGTAAGTTGTCAACATAAACTTTGGTGAGCATCGATTGCAGTTCTGGCACATTACTCGACGTCTAGATTCCTACATTACGGGTTTACGCTGTGAGAAAGGACATACAGTGAGAAAGGACATACAGTATTACATTCGTGTTGGCAACTAAAGAGGCATTCGAGCTGTTTACAAGACTCCAAGGGAGCCATAAACTCTGGAAATCTAAAATGAATATAAATATTCTTTTCGATTCTGGAGCAGACAATTGTTGAACCGGGTCGGAGCAATATGTCAGCACATCCACTGTATTGCGTGTGGCTTGAATAGTCAATATAAATTTGGCAAATAATATCGTAAAGCTGAGCTTACGATATTACATATACATTATACAATTAAAAGCAATAATTCCACATTATGCTTGATGATACATATTCATATTCACAATTTGCTTCACTTTGCCACATCCAATATGGCCGCGGCGTCAACTTCCTCAAAAAGGTGTCTTTGTAGATGTAATGTAAATGTTATCTATGATAATATTTGCTTGTGGTTGTTGCAAAAGGCGCCATTCAAGATGGGATCAGCATTGCGATGCGAATGTATGTAGCAAAGTATGTGCTGTTGTCAAGTTGTACATTTAAGGATATTTCAAGGATATTCCCCCACCCCTCGTCAGTAATATTTGGCAATACAGTATGTATTGCTGCTTGAAAAAAAAAAAATGAATGCAAGTGGCCAAGGTGAGACAGGGACATTGTCAAAGGCAATCAAAATGATGACCAGTCCAACTGCCACTGTCTGGCCAAAAAGAAAAAGCCCGTCTCAAATATTAATGCAACCGTGGATTCCAGTTTGGGTAATATTATGATGTACTGTATGAGGCCTGAGTCCTCCCTTGTTTGAAAGCTATCTAGCTGTCTAGTTAGATAGCTAGAGAGGGAGAGAGGGAGGGGGGTATCTATCTATCCATCTATCCATCCATCCATCCATCCATCCATCCATCCATCCATCCATCCATCCATCCATCCATCCATCCATCCATC
Source organism: Hippocampus comes (assembly GCF_001891065.2). Classification (NCBI taxonomy): domain Eukaryota; kingdom Metazoa; phylum Chordata; class Actinopteri; order Syngnathiformes; family Syngnathidae; genus Hippocampus; species Hippocampus comes. The sequence continues at coordinate 3,728,730 of NW_017805824.1, forward strand.
CATCCATCCATCCATCCGTCTGCACATCCACCTCACAATACAGAATTTGCGGGTTGGAATTCAGGCTGTAGCCTTTCTGTGTTGAATTTGAATGTTCTGCGCGTGCCTGTGTGACTTTTCTCCAGTTACTGCGGTTTCCTCCCACATTCCCCAAAAATGTATGTTAGGTTACTTGTAGACTATAAATTCTTCCTCGTGTGAATGTGAGTGTGCATGATTGTTTGTCATATTTTGCGGGGGCAATCATGTACTGTATATGCAGTAATATGACAAGTTGATTATACGTTGATTTGGTTTTTAGAGTCCTACTGTCTACCCTCCATAAAAATGAATTTGACACCTCTGACAAGAAATTGACAACATTCCCTCATTTCTCACACAAAGCTTTCAAATGCACACTTTTAAGTGAAGAAACTCCATTTATTTTACATCATTGAGTCAAATGTCATCAAGAAACCCCTACCAGCAGCTGAGCAGGCAACAGGTCCGCATATCTGTCATCATGATATGTCACGCATGCCCACACAACATACAGGAGCTCTAATGTTTCTAGATGAAGGCACATAAACCCAATGAAGGTCACAGTAAGGCAAATTCACAGCACTACAGGGAAAGTGTAGATATTTGCAAAGGAAAAGCTCAAGACGTTGACCAGTCTGCCACGTGACTGATGCTCCGTCTAGAACCATCCAGTCCTGTGTTGTCTGAAGGGTGGAGTGAGGTTGGCTGAGAATAGACAACGATTTCCTCTACAGTGCTAATAAATGTCCAGTTCCAATGTGACCTTCTCCTATTCAGACAGGTCATGAGAGTCTAGCAGCACTAAAAGACAGAGAACGAGTCCTTTCTTGTTCTTTAATCCTTATTTGGTTCCTTCAGCTCCATCAGCCAACCTTTGGACAGGATTCTTGACAGACATTCTTAATCATTTGTCATTCCGAGACATGAAATGGAGAGTAAACGTGTTTCGTTCTCTCAGACTTTGGCACCAAACAGTAAGCCATCATTCAACAGCAGCAACAACAACAGCTGTACAAACTCTGAATGATGGCTTTGCATCATTAAGAAACAGTAACACCATAATACAAATCAATTTGCCGTCCCCTATGTGGCTTCTCAAACCGATATGTGCACAGCAGCATCATGTCTTAAATTCACTGTCTGATTGGATTTGATTGGCTCACACAATCCACATGATAGTTTCACACCAATACCCTGTATCCAATCACATACTTATTCTTGTGCAGGACGACTCTGCCGTGCAGATGTGCAATTGCTTTTGCCATTCGGAGATCACTTAAGGAAACTTGTCCCTGAGTCTACATTGGAATAATACCGCTGTGTACCACAAAACCTCTCGCGTGTCCTCCTTTCGCCGTGGGCGCCTGCACATATTCGGCTTTCGGGTGAGGGTTAAAGGGAGCTTCAGCCATTTCCGTGCCATTTGATGAGCTGAAGGAGAATATGACGCAGCATTTGCCTCACACTCACTCCCACAATACCATGTAGACGCAGTAGAAACCAGCCTAGGCTGACTGAAGAACAAACACTATGAGCAACGTACGTACACTACAGTATATTGCCAAAAGTATTTGCACACCTGCCTTGACTTGCATATGAACTTACAGTGAGTGACATACCATTCCAAATCCATATGGTTCAGTCCGATGTCGGGCCTCCCTTTTATATAGCAGCTTCACTGCTTCTTGTATTATTTGGCATTTGACTCAGCATGACTCGGACTTGATCTTAGTTTGGTGCTTTCTACCATCTTTGTTACTGATTTATTGCTTTATTGTTGTACGTATATATGATAGTTGCTCCATGTACAGCACTTTGTATACAGCGATGGCTGTTTTAAAGTGCTCTATAAATACAGTTGAGTTGAGTTGAGTTGAGAATTCATCCAAACCAGATTTTCTCATCAATGTCTTAAGGTAGAAAGTAATTTTGGAACATGAAGGCACCATCCCCAAACTGTTCGCACATAATTGGAGTTCCTTTCACTGGAACTAGGTGGACAATATTTTCGATAATGACGTCCAACATCAGTGTGTGACCTCAGAAATGTGCACCATGAAAAAAAAATAGTCAAGCGCATATCTGAACTTTGGGGAAAAGCTTCCCATGAGAGATGTAGCTGTTAGAGCTGCACAATGAGGCGCAACGTCACATTAAAGCCCATGGATTAAGAAGGGGATGCCGCAAAAGATCAAATGCATGTCAAGGCAGGTGACCAAATACTTTTGTCTTCATTGGGCCTTCACTGACATGTTGGTTCCAAACTTCTACAAATGCTCAAAGGTTAACACTTTGGATGGGAATGAACGAACAGAATGTAAAGTTTGCAAAATTGCAGGTTTGTTGAGAACATAAAATAATTAGAAAGAAGCATCATTCTGTCGCATAGTCTTTAAAACAACCAAATCTCACTTTTTAACCTGACACGTATACACACATTTTACTGCAGGCCGATGTAGACCACACCTCCCACATGCACGGATAATCTGCAAAACAACATAATGTTGACTCTGAAACTAAATATGAACTACTGTACCGAAGTGATCCCCATGGAAAGTATTCACCTTCGGATATCAACCAAATTCTCTTTAGTTGCACTTGATTGAAACCTAAGTTTCCAGCTCTAGTCAAGTAAGCAACAATGACCTGTGTTTCTGTTTGTATGGGTGTTCCATCAGTGACTTACTGAATGCATGTGAAAGCCTAAAATAATCAAGGTTTTTGAGGACATCTATGGATGTCTGTCCCCCTGTGTTAAGTCAAGGCATACTCAAACGTCCCTTTCTCCAGCCCTTCGATGCCGTCTGCCCAGTTAGAGGACGGCATGCTGCTGTAGGGGTCCAGTAGGATCCTAAAACACCTCACTATCAGCAGTCCCAGGAACACGAGGAGCATCCCCACAAAGGCAAACGCCGTCTTCTGTTCCAGAGTCAGAGAGTGCGCCATCATGTCGTTTCCGCTCATGGCAGCCAGGGAGTGGTTGTAGTGGACGCTACACATTGTAAATCAACTTCTAGGTGCCTCATCTCTCCTCTGACTGGGTCACTGCTTGCATGTTACCTAGACAAAGATGATGTGATGCCTTCAGATTGGGTCTGTAAAATCAATTGAAACAATCTGTAACACTGCTAATCCACTGACGAACCAAGAAGAAATAAAGTCACGGGTAGGCAAAATGTTCAATTTAGATAATTTGCGATGCACACAAGAACTCACCGTGACTCATGAAGGGTGAAGAAATCTATAAATAGCTTCGTTCAGTTATGCTAAGAGTCAAACTTCGATCTCTCCATCTTGGCACAATGTTGCAGAGATTGAGATCAAGAAAACAGCAAAGGCGGGGGTTCATGAAGTCAGTAATAAGAGGACATCTTGCCGAAAGCATGACCATACAGCTTCTGAGTTAGAATTCCAGGGTGTCGCAGTGCTTATCGTCAGATATTAAACACATGCTCAGCAATAACAATGAAAACATTGCATCGCATTCAGGCATGACACTATGGATTGTATGTTAGTTTCGGGAAACCAAATGGCTTTCGACCTGTTGCATGGGAGCATATGTCTGCCAGACAGTGTAATTCCATGAGACATAAAACGGTGAATGCCCACATTTACTGCAAGTTCGCCTCTGTCAGTCGTTGGTCCACAAATCTTTTCAAGCAGCAGGTGGCTCAAGAGAATGGGCGAGCGAATGGAATAGATGGTGGAATGAATTGACAGACACAAGAGAGGGAAGTAGGATGATTAGTGAGATACAGGTATGCACGATGAGAGTGAAAGACAGAGACTGCACTTGCAGGTGGGTGTCCTGAGAGGGAAAGCAGGCATCTTACCGTCATTATGGTGCCATTCACAGACCTGTTGATAGCACATCTTCTGCAGAGGTCCTCCCTCTCAGACGCCGCACAAATATGTCCATGAAACCTACCACTATTAGCATGTTTGAAGGCTAGTTTCTTACCAAAACAAAAATCCAAAAAGGAAGGAGGCAATAGAGGAGCGGCGAGTAGGGTAGGGGGAGCTCAACCCGAGATACGTCTCTTCTCAGGGATGCTACTGCTCATCCTCGTGCCGCCTTACTTGCTGCCTCCTGCTCATTATCATTCTGTTTCTCGATTTCTTATCTCTCCCAATCGCAACGCACACGCTCCTGCTGCATGGCAACCACTTGTTAGTCTCACTCAGCTGCCCTGCTGCCTCACTCATTCACAACATTCCTGCTTCGGCAGCGCAAGGATGGCCGCAGCGGCACATAAACAAGCGATCTTCTGTCTCCTCCCTTTGCATCTTTGCAGCCTGGGTGTGTTTGTGTTCTCCCCTCAAAGTGACAACACCGGAATGAGAGTGGAAAGTCACGGTTTAGTCTGCAGGAGAAATGCTGCCTCTCATTGTGCCTGGCGAGTAAATACTGCAAAGGTATCACAACAGCATCATTCATCAAGCCGTGTTTGTTTATAACTGATTATAATGATGATGCTCTCAGACAATGAGGCAGATGAGCACACGATGAAAGAGAGTGGTTTTACTGTAGTGAAGAAAGCACAGAAAACTTGCAGTTTATCTGGCCATAGCATTCAGTATGGAAGCCGCCATCTGTTATGCTGTTATGCAGTACAAGTTTATATCAGCTATGAGGCTTTTTTGTCATAGTGGTGCAGTGACTCAGATCTGAGGATAAGGAATTCCATGTGGGAAATGGTCATTGTTTTTGTGTGTGTAATAAATTAGAGTCTACAAGTGGCAAACTGCAAGCTCCATTTTCCATTTTGAAATGTACACAAAAGAAAGGGAAAAATGCAACAAAAAAAAAGATTCAATTTCTCAGTAGTGCAAACTTGAAATAAATTCACCAAAATCATCAGTTTCATAACTATAATTAGTGAACAATTCTCCTAAAAAAAGACTTTGCGCTGTTCATTTTGTACTCCCTGTTGAGGTTTATTATCAAAGTAAACATAAAACAAAGAGAATTATACATTTTGTATTTGAAACAACCAAATCATTTTTGCTAGCTTAATGCTAACATGTCATTGGAAACCTCATAGACAGGCTTGTGAATATCATGTAGAATCAAGGTGGTTGTGTTAAAACACCGTGACGCAACACTTGTTGACGCACAATACCGTATATCAATACTCATAGGCACATAGGCTTTATTCTCTGCGAAGGATGCTTTATATTCATCAGGATTACTGAGGAATAGAGAAATTCACTGAGGAAGGAGAAGGCTGTTTGTACTGTATAGCTGTTGTATGTCTGTATTATACTGCCCCTGGTGGCCTAGGTGCAGAAGACCAGAAGTACAAGCACTAAAGGGCCTAATTTTCCCTCTTAAGCATTTCAAGGTCAATGGTTTTCATCACCGTGACCTTTTACTCGGCAATGCGTTATAATTTAATGACGTCCAATACAGCAGATGACAAATCCGATATGATTAGAAGATCTTTAAAACATGCATAGCTGGATCTAATGTTCATTTTATTCTATATCTTATGCAATTCTTTCACTTGTGTGACTGAAATCTAAACCTGTTGCATAAAGACTGTCCTGTGTCCATAGGACACAAGGATAACGATTATTAGACTTTTATCTCAGGGTCAGTGCACAGTATACCTTTAATGCTAATGAGTGAAGTTCACACCGCTTTTACAGTGTCGTAATCTCCCCCGAAGAGTTCAAAGACAGAAGTGTTAATGGAAATCTACAGTAATTGACAGTAGCAATTATTAATCCCTTTTAAGTAACAGAGCTACATTGCAATACATGGCCCATTTTTTTTTTTTTTTAATTTCAGTTCAAATTTAGCTGTGTCTTTGTCTATAGTGAGGTTATAAAAATGCCAATCTGAAGTTCTCATAAGGTTATTACAAAAATCAATTTACCCGATAATGATGGATGGTTGGTAAACTAAGGCCACAGAATTTATCATAACTTCAAAAGAAAAAACAAATTGCATTTTTTGAGTGTTTCTGTTTCTCAGAACTTAATTAGACTCCTCAATTTTATGAATGCGTGTATATTGCCAAGTCAACAAACGATGCATTCATTGACCTGGTTTTGTTTACTTTACAGGTTAATGTAAGTGTTATGTTAAAGGTTAATTACTTTGCAACTTCTATGCGCTGTCACAGGTCAACTTGAGACATGGTAATAAAATGAAGTCAGAGCAATCCATTCTCAGTAAGTGACTAAGAACAATGCGTTCTCAAATAAAGTTCAATTATAATTTGAATTATAGCTGCAGAGACCTTGACACATGTAAATGGATGTTTTACAATATGAGATTGTATTCAGGAATCCAAGAATCATCCTGACGATACACAATTATCATTTCTGGGACAGGATTAACTACAACACTGAAAGCCTGACCGAAAGAATGGAAACTGTGCTGCATAAGGGGAAACCAAGTTTATAGTTTCTTCCTTAGATGTTCATGGTGCGGTGCCTCAATTATTTTATCCATATAGTTTCATTGTATTCATTTGCAAAATACGTAATACGTATTTTGCGTATTTTGCGTAATACAAATATGTATTACGTATATAAATACATTTAGAGGCCCAGCTGCGTGCTGACTAATGGTTGCTATGTATTTTTGAAATTGTCTTACCTGGTTCAACAAAGGAACTTGTTTTGATTTTGATCTTTTTCAACATACATGCAACCCTGTTACTAAATCCTTTTAAGCCATCTAGAGGAGGAGTAAAAAAAGAGAGAGACATGACTCAGCAAAAATGACATCTTCAAACTACCGTAATTGCTTGGACCATGATAAGAATTAAGGTAAATCCTTTCTTCTATTTTTTTAATAGTTTTTCAGTGTCTTCACCTTAATTTAATGTGTTACTTAAACGCAACACTATTTGTCGTCATATGATAAGACATTAATATGAAGGTTTTTCTTCCTTTTTTGTTTGTTTTTGTTTTAATTATATACAGTAGTAGCTAATTATGTTTTGGACTTCTGAGCACAGCAGCTAACACAGGTAGCATTTAGCTACTCCCCCCCAAAAAAACACATTTCTAGCCCATTTTTGGGGGTGCTGAAGCACCCTTAAAATGAATACCAACACCACTAAATTTGAAGGTTCAAAAATTATGTAGTAACTACTTGTCTTAAACCAAGATATGTGGCACCTTTCTTAATTTCAACCACGCATTACCAACATAATCCTACTGTTAAAGGTCCTCACTTTTGCAGCATTTAATCCTAGGTAACTGTTGATGTTGTTAATTAGGAGTTAGCTGGCGTCTTTGTGCATCACATTCCATGTAGAGGTATCATTGTATCTCAATTTTTAAAAAATTAATGAGCTGTCTTCCCACAGCTCTTTAAATAAACTTGATCGGAGAGTTTAATCAATGGCCTTCGAATACTGTGTTACGCTTTTCTTTCACAAATACCGTCTGGGAATGAAGTTGTGTTAAAATGTACAAAACAATGAAATTTGTCTTGCCTGACCGAGAGCTCAGCACCTGTAAACTGCTAAGCCAAAAATCACCCGTGACTATCATTAGCATTTATTTTTCCTCATGTTACTGTATTTACCTCATAACCCTCGTGAGGATAAGGAGTTTGGAAAATGCATGCATGGATGGATTTTTCAGGTGCCCATGTACCTATAACTGTGTTTGTCAGACACACCAAACTATATGGTATATCAAATACTGTAAAATGTCTTCTAAAAATTGTACAGTTTATACTTGCGCTCAATGAATCATATGATTATTTTTGATGATTTTTAAAAAATGGCCAAGATTTAAAAAAGTGTTGATGCACGAAGTGTCCTCCAATTCTGGAATGACCCATGGATGTCCATTTTTGAAACTGTGTCAAACATTGACAAACATGTGTATTTGCAAATTGGACGAATTTTTAAAAAAATCTTTATTGATCCAGATAAGGCCATTGAGAACACATAATCTTTTGCGATGGCAACCCGGCTGCAGACATTAGAGCAAGAGAAGGCAAAATAAGAGCAAACACAAATTGTCATATACTGTACAACAAACTACACACTAGAATGTAAACAATCTATACATAAAAATTATATATATATTAAAAACAAGAATAATATGTACACTCATCTCTTCTACTGTATTTCTTCGTCATCCTCAAGAATTCCTCCACACCGCGTGGCAACGGTCTCTGACACTCGCGACATCCCCAAGTCTCGCGAGATGGAGCGGGTTTGCAAGTGCGTCAAGGCATCTTGTGTCGTCTAAGGAACAGCGCCACAATCATGGAAGATATCCCGTGTCTTGATGAAGAGCCAAAGCTAGAGGAGCCTACTGCATCCGTCAAATCGGACACTAGCGAGCCTGGTCCCGAGACACCCAATGGCGTAAAGACGTGAGTGAAAGACCGACCTATAGCGCTCTTCACCGAATGTATGAAGCTAAGCTAAAATGGAGTCTCTGTGATGCTAACCATTGTTAGCTGAGACGGTCCGTTACTTAGTGATGCTGTGTAATCTGCCGTTCGTAAAATCGCAAATGTTTATTTTTTTTATTCCTGACTGCAATTGATCTTTTAAAAGTATGCATGGATATATTTACACTGGCTTGAACGCTAGGCATGGTAGATCAGGTCAACGGCCAACCAAATGTTAGCAAATGCGCATGTTTTCAAATTTAGCGCTCGTTAAATCCTTTTGCGGAATAAACACTCGGTCCTTAAATTAATTACGGGTCTTTAATTCCGAAACTATGTCCACGCCAATCTTGGTTGATCATCACATAAAGTAATTTTAGTTTAGGAACATTAAGTAAAGATTCTATATTGGTAAACGTAAATAAGTCAAGGAAGAAACCTTGTGAAGCGATCACAGATGGAGGAATACCCCCCAACCCTCTCCTCGGACCATATGAACAGTAAATGATGTTGGTTTCATTGACTGACACTGCTGCTTTAATTGTATATATCGTCTTTTATTGTATATATCGTCTATATGTTTATACTGTTTCAGACTACGTTGTCTTTCACTGGTTGCTGAGGATTGAGAGAAATAAATTTCATCCATGCTACATGTCAATGTATGCATATTTGACAATAAAGTTGAACCTTGAACCTTGAGGGTCCATTTGATGATTCCAAATGACCCCGGTCAGTCGATACAGAATTCCCCACAGGAACAGCAGCAACCCATGTTCAATTAGCCCCCTGTACGAGCGAGAGGGCGCCAGTAGAGAACAGTCAACTTTAGGTATTTATTAGTTTGAGTCATTGTTGTTGTTTTTTTTTTTGTTTTTGTTTTTTTATGAAGTAAACTATCTCTTTATTGTAAATGGTGATATAAAAACATAGTAACATAAAAAAAGCAAATCAACTATAAAGTGTACGATGCGAATATCTCTCTCTCTCTCTTTCTCTCTCTCTCTCTCTCTCTCTCTCTCTCTCTCTCTCTCTCTCTCTCTCTCTCTCTCTCTCTCTCTGTCTCTCTCTCTCTCTCTCTTTCTCTCTCTCACACACACACACACACCCATATGAGCTGTGACTCCAGCTCTATTTGGCATTGTCCAAAGCCCCGTTCACACGGCACACATTTGGTCCGACGCAGCTCCGAAATATTTTGTTGCGATGTATTGTACACCGGAGCAAATTTTGTGGAGCGTTCACACGTGCAAAGCCGCTGAGCGTGACAACTCCGGCGCAGCGTCGAAGCAGCGAACTTGCGGTCACACGT